>NC_059209.1:39618078-39918078 GCF_020615455.1 Coregonus clupeaformis | reverse complement strand
ATCATTGTAAATAGGAATTTGTTATTAATTTACCTAGTTAAAGATGCACTATGCAGAAATCGCTCCGCCATTTCCTGGTTACAAAAATTTTAGTAGTTTTCCATAACCAAAAATATTGTATATTCAGGTGTACTAATCTGAAAGTAAAAGACGCAAAAACGAAATTTCAGAACGGGAAGCATAGAAATAGCCCACACAGAACAGATCTACCGCTTCTTAGACGTTTTATTTTATTTTATTTCACCTTTATTTAACCAGGTAAGCCAGTTGAGAACAAGTTCTCATTTACAACTGCGACCTGGCCAAGATAAAGCAAAGCAGTGTGATTAAAAACAACAACACAGAGTTACAAATGGGGTAAACAAAACATAAAGTCAAAAATACAAACAGAAAATATATATACAGTGTGTGCGAATGTAGTAAGTTATGGAGGTAAGGCAATAAATAGGCCATAGTGCAAAATAGTTACAATTTCGTATTAACACTGGAGTGATAGATGTGCAAAAGATGATGTGCAAATAGAGATACTGGGGTGCAAATAAGCAAAGTAAATAACAATATGGGGATGAGGTAGTTGTGTGGGCTGATTACAGATGGGCTGTGTACAGGTGCAGTGATCAGTAAGGTGCTCTAACAACTGATGCTTAAAGTTAGTGAGGGAGATAAGAGTCTCCAGCTTCAGAGATTTTTGCAGTTTGTTCCAGTCATTGGCAGCAGAGAACTGGAAGGAATGGCGGCCAAAGGAGGTGTTGGCTTTGGGGATGACCAGTGAGATATACCTGCTGGAGCGCATACTACGGGTGGGTGTTGCTATGGTGACCAGTGAGCTAAGGTAAGACAGGGATTTGCCTAGCAGTGATTTATAGATGACCTGGAGCCAGTGGGTTTGGCGACGAATATGTAGTGAGGACCAGCCAACAAGAGCATACAGGTCACAATAGTGGGTAGTATATGGGGCTTTGGTGACAAAACGGATGGCACTGTGATAGACTACATCCAATTTGCTGAGTAGAGTGTTGGAGGCTATTTTGTAAATGACATCGCCGAAGTCAAGGGTCGGTAGGATAGTCAGTTTTACGAGGGCATGTTTGGCAGCATGAGTGAAGGAGGCTTTGTTGTGAAATAGGAAGCCGATTCTAGATCTAACTTTTGATTGGAGATGATTAATGTGAGTCTGGAAGGAGAGTTTACAGTCTAACCAGACACCTAGGTATTTGTAGTTGTCCACATACTCTAGGTCAGACCCGCCGAGAGTAGTGATTCTAGTCGGGTGGGCGGGTGCAAGCAGCGTTCGGTTGAAGAGCATGCATTTAGTTTTACTAGTGTTTAAGAGCAGTTGGAGGCTACTGAAGGAGTGTTGTATGGCATTGAAGCACGTTTGGAGGTTTGTTAACAGTGTCCAATGAAGGGCCAGATGTAACTATAACTCAAATTTCTTCGTGAATTTGGTCGGTTTCCCATAAAGTTACATATTGTAGCTTTAAATAAAGGTAAAATAAAAAGTCATTATATTTCACTAGGCTGGCCTGCCTAAGCATGCTGCAGAGCTGTCTGACAATCATTCTACTAGTTCTTCTAAGTAGTTAAGGCATACTTTCACCAACTGTCTCTATCCCTCTTGCTCTTCATGGTGTTGTGTACTTTCCTCTTTCATGCGGTCTGTGTGTATCTAACCTAACATAGCAGGCATAAAAGTGTATCCATCTCTGTCCGAGTCAGAAAAAAACAGGCGACATGGATTATGGTCATTGTAGTTAATTACCACATTTCTGCACTGAACTAGACTGAATATGTGCTTAGTGAAAACTACAACTCCCTTCAGCCAAGCGTCCCACTCTCTTGTGAATGATTTAATTTCTCTCTAGAGAAATGGTGTGTTGGGCTCAGAAGAAAAACCTGACTCAATTTTGTCAATTAGTTGTTTAATAACTGAGAAAAAAATTAAATGTATGTTAATCGCTCAGCACTAGACATAGGACACTTGAGAGATGGCTTGGGGCAATATAACAGTAGTCCACCCATACTCTCCTGGGTTTCTCTCTGACACGTTTGGTGAAGGGAAAGCAAAGGGTGTGTGTCTGTGTGTGTTTCTGGCCTATTCATTGTGTCCTAACTCAAGCACATCAGTCAGGCTGTTTTCTTTTATCTTTTTAACTCGCTCTTCTTTGACTTAAGAGATACAGCGTCCTGTTTTTGAAATAGTCTACATCTAGCTAGTGGGTAGGTGGAAGGGTGCATGTACAGCGTCCTGTTTTTGCTAGTGGGTAGGTGGAAGGGTGCATGTACAGCGTCCTGTTTTTGCTAGTGGGTAGGTGGAAGGGTGCATGTACAGCGTCCTGTTTTTGCTAGTGGGTAGGTGGAAGGGTGCATGTACAGCGGCGTGTCTAGCTTATGCCTCATTAGAGTAGGGATCTGAGGCTGAGCATTGAGCAATGCTTGTGTAACATTGTTGGGGCCGATCACTGAGGGCTCTGAATAGCTGTTCTCCTTTCCTATTGTGAGCTAATCAGGATCTGTCCTCCATTTCCCTCAGTAGGATTAGAGCTGTGTGTGTGCAGCAAAGTGTGTTTTGGGTCAGGCATGCTCTAACTGGCTAGGCTAGGGTGTACTGTGCTTTAACTCCATGGCACACCTAGATGCATAGGTCACATTTCAGGGAATTATACTCACTCCTGCCAAAGATTATGGATATGCTGACGAGTTACTTGTCTCTCCACCCTAATAATGGGAGTCATTGTCCACAAAGCCGCATGGCAGGCTGTCTAGCCTCCCCCATATCCTTTCTTTGGATTGGTGAATATATCTCATTATTTAAATACTTTTTGAATGTTCTATGAGGATTGTTGACGTCAACCGCATGTATTCAATGGAGAGATGCTATGCTACTAGCCTCCTTGCCATAAAATCTCCAGACAACTCCAATATAGGGTTTTTTCTCAGTTAATAACCTAAGCATTACAAAACTTCTATTAGATCAAATAAACCTCACGTAGCAAATAAGCTTTTCATTTTTCTGTTGACCAAATTTGACACTCATTGACCTCCATACAAAACTCCTTGCTTGGTGGGTGAAAAAAACCGCCACCTGCTTTAGGGATACAGATTTTCTTCTGGAGTTAGGCCTCTCTCTTTACCTCTTCCTCTCTGCTCCTGCTTCAAGGCATTACGCTTTAAGTTGAGCTCTACACAGAGCGATAGATATGACTGGGCCTCAAAACTGGGCCTTATTGAGTACCAGTATTCACTGCTAAAAGAGTGCCAGTGATTTTCTTTTTTTACCTAGTCCATGTTTGTTTTTGGTTCACAATTTGCTTTAAAAAAAATAATATCATGATTTATTCAAACAGTAATGTGTAATTAACCAAAGAGAAACCATTCTGAAGAGGAAACAACGGCATGGGAATGCCCCGGTCTGTCCTGTCTGCAGTGCGCTTAGGGCCTGTATGTCTAATAATAGCATAACCTTCTTTGGGTAGATGGAAAGGCAATTAAAAGGTACGTAGAAAGTACCCTAAGCCTACCTGGCAAAATCATTATTATTTGAGTCAATCCAGTGGCCATTTGTTTTGAAAACTCCATCACAAGTGCGCTACAGACATAGTACATTTAATTAAATTGCCAAAATGATATAGCCTAATTAACCTACTCCTGTCTATACAGAAATAAATACAATCATTCAAAATAGAAAGCGTGGTTTGGCCACAGAGGTTCATTAGCTTCTTAAAAAAAAGAAGAAGCTGGGCCTCCCGAGTGGCTCAGCGGTCTAAGGCATTGCATCGCAGTGCTAGAGGCGTCACTACAGATCCGGGTTAGAATTTGGCCCAGCGTTATGGGAGGGTTTGGCCGTTTAGTATGTCCTTGCCCCATCGCTCTCTAGCGACTCCTTGTGGCAGCCGGGCGCATGCATGCTGACTTCAGGTCACCAGCTGTACAGCGTTTCCTCCGAGACATTGGTGCGGCTGGCTCCTGGGTTAAGACATTGGTGCGGCTGGCTCCTGGGTTAAGACATTGGTGCGGCTGGCTCCTGGGTTAAGCGAGCAGTGTGTCAAGAAGCGGTGCGGCTTGGCGGGTCGTGTTTCAGAGGACGCGTGGCTCTCGACCTTCAGCTCTCCCGAGTCCGTACGGGAGTTGAAGCGATGGGACAAGACTGTAACTACCAATTGGATATCATGAAATTGGGGAGAAAAAAGGGGTAATAAAATAAATAAATACCAGTGGATTGTTTTAAATCACATTGCCTATAGTAGGAAGGGACTGCAATTTGCACAGCGCACGTGACAAATACAGCATCGATGATTGAGTTATATTTCATAATAGTTAGGAAAGCAAATGGCTATTGCTTTAAAGAGAAGACTATGAAAAGACTCTAATCTGTCTTTTATAGTTATCAAAATTCTCAGGCTATACTGTTCAATCAATGAAGTTCTTATTGGCATCAGCGGAGAGCATCGGCCATATCCCCGGTGAGTGTTCACTCTATCATTGTTGGGTCCGTGCCACTTGAAAGTTAGTTTTTGGACAATAATTTCTTCCTCATGGTTAGATCGATGTCATATTGTAGGCTAGTTGTCTCCCCTTCTCGTAGGCCTATTATATGGATCAGACAACATCGTTTTTAACGCTCTGTTTGTCAGTGTCACCAGAGTAGGCTACCCTGTCATTTTTGTCGTATTAAAAAAGATTCTGCTAATGTCTCCAGTCATATAAAGTGTAGTAGAATTGCATGAAATGTGTTTATAAAAGGCCAAGAAAGGTATCTGATAAGCTTCTAGCCTATCCTACGCCACTACACCCTCAGCCATGCATTGAGCAGTCTTTTTTCCAAACAGTGATTGAGATAATTCTGTGTTGTAGGCCCTAATGTATGTAATCTTTGTCCCCCTGGGTGAGGTATTAAGGCTGATTGCTTGGACAGAGCTCCAATGTTATGGTGAGGGGGATTCCTCCCTCTGTCTTTCTATTGGATAAGGATAATCTGTAGTACATCAGAGTGACTTGTCAGTGTGCTGGCTGGATCAGGAGACGAAGAGGCAACGCCGACATGGCAGGTTATTGTTTTAATACCCTGAGGATTGTCCAGTCCAATCATCCCTTAGACTGTTCTGTGGGCATCATGTCCTCGTGCCTACATACCCCAGCTGTGCCTCTGCCCCCTCTACCCACCCATCCCGAATGCCCACATGCCCATGATCGATGCCCTGATGTTCAACTGTAGATTGGGATTGTTTTGTGACCTGCTCTCTCCCCTCACACAGTGTCCTGTGCCCATAGTCGATGCCCTGATTTTGGCATAACGTGATTGTTGTTCTGGCTAGACCTGCCACCACACAGGAACAACATACCCATGATTGATCAATTGGTGTTTTCTGAACTAGACCTATCCCATGATTGATCAATACCATGGTGTTTTCTACCCTGAACTAGACCTACTGTATGCCCCCATGATGACCTACCTTTACAGCGTTTGTGTGTCTTTGTTTTCTGACCTAATCTGGGCCCTCTCATCCCTCCTCCAGAGTGCCCACATGCCCATGATCGATGCCCTGATGATGGCCTACACTGTGGAGATGATCAGCATAGAGAAAGTTGTGGCCAGTGTCAAACGCTTCTCCACCTTCAGCGCCTCCAAGGAGCTGCCCTTTGACCTGGAGGACGCCATGGTCTTCTGGATCAACAAGGTATGGTGGGGAACACACACATTCTCTCTTTCTTTGAGACTGCCTATCAGCAGCAATGAGCCTGAGACATTGAGAAAATAGAGCTCTAAAGAGCTGGATGAATGTTGCTTTGGCTTTTGTTGCAGGTTAACCTGAAGATGAGGGAGATCACAGAGAGAGAGCTGAAAGCCAAGCAGCACCCGCTGGAGTCTCCCAGTCATCAGAAGGTAAGGCTGGAGCCGCACGTCTCTCATGGCACTCCCACAGAGAGAGAACCAGGAAACTGAAGCGCTAGAGCCAAAATGGCTCCCATGGAGCTATTTTGATGCATCCTTACGGGCGATTGCTGCTCTCGATGCATCAACAGTCTCTGGACTGCAGTCCATGCCTCCAGGACACATTGCAAGAATAATTGCCGTTTTAAAACCGATTTGTATTTATTAGTTAGATTAGTCTCATGGAGATTACATCTGTTTTTCAGGAGAGACGTGGTCCAAGTCAAGAGTTCTTTATCTCCTGCCATTTGGGGTTGAACCCTGATTGACCCTTTTCTCCTAACCCTTAACCCGGAAGCAGATCCAATCCTGTCTGTGACCTCTGACCTATTGACCTTTTTGCTCCTATTCTTTCTTTCTGTCTGTCCCCCTCCCTTCCCTGCTACTTGGATAGTCTCCCTCCAAATGGTATTGGAAACTTGTACCTGTAAGTTGGCTGCTAGTAATCCCCCCTCCTCCCTCTTGCACGCATAGTTCTGTGTCGATTTGCACACCACACCACACCACACCACACGTGACCATCGTGGCTCATCCAAGCCCATTCTGTGCTGCTTGTAGCTAGTGAGTCAGCCAGCCAGTGGGAGAAGGCTGGTATCTTTGTGTTTTTCTTTGAGTTAAGAATGTCACACTGTTGTTGTCCGGTGGTTTTGGTAATTTGGTGAACTTTTTTTATTGGATGGTGAACTTTATTTTGGTGAACTACGTTTTCGCCCTTTCATTTCAAGCCCCTGCAGACTATGTACAATCATGATAGATGGTGTGTTTGTGTCTGAGAGAGTGACAGTGTGTGAAGTGGTGTCTGGGTGAGAGCGAGAGAGCCATGAATCCATCGCTCAGCCCCTGCTTTCCTTATTGGCTCGTGCTGAGATGTTGGCGCCATTGCCACCTGTGCCCACAAACTCTGCCATGCCCACCCCTCCTATGCTGTCTCTGTCTGCTATGCCCATGTGCTCTCTCCCTGGCCTCTCACGGTGTCTCTACTTGCCCAAGGTTTCCTTCTTACACTCTGCTGTCTGTGTGTGTGTGTCTCAGTCTGATTTAATGCCCGCCTTGGCCCAATGCATGCTGGAGCCAGAGGAGCTGGAGCGCTCCATAGTGGTACGGTTCCAGCAGTACCTCTCCCTTCTTCTAGGGCTGCTGTAGGATGGATGTGAAACCTTTAGTCCTGTGGTTGTCTAGTTGTTCTCCAGATTATTTCACCTGTGACGGTAGTTACCCTTGTAGAATTAGCATAATGGTGTCAGAATAGTATTCGAAGTGTGTTGTATTATGGTAGTTACCCTTGTAGAATTATCCTTATTATGCCCTAAAGATGTGTAGTCAGATTGCAGACAGTGTGTGTTGTACCATGGTTAATTGTTGCAGTAAATGTTTAGGATGGTTCAGCTAGAGCCATAAGAATTGAACTTGCCTGGCCAGTAGACTACAGCAGTGTCAACTCAATAGGCTGACTCGGGGGGTTTTCCACAACACCGTTAGCCAGCAGAAGTGGGCCAGTGATTCCCATGTGTCCCTCCCTCTGTGCCAGTGGCCTGGTTTGACTGTGCTGACAGTGACACAGCATTCCCAGAGAGGTGTGTGAGGGTGGGTGGCTGTCAGGCCAACCATGGCTCCATATCACCGCTCTATAAAGCAGGGTTTCTCAAAGTGGGGTCTGCAGGGGGTCCGTGGCCAGATCAACAACAACAAAATGTGTTTATTAATATTACTAACAGATTATACACATTTTGTTCAAGTGATCTGTGGAATAAGTTTAGCAGGTGTTATACAATACAATTGTAATATTATTCATATACAATTTATGTTCTTAACCTTGGGCAACATGGTCCTGGGAGGCTCACAGGGATATTGGTATCCACAGAACTCCACCAATTATACATTTTTCAACTCAATACTTCTATTCCCCCAAAAATTATTTTTATAAAACAAATGCACTGTAATTTAAGCTTTAAAACTGCCTCATGGCAAACTTACAGGATATTGGCTTGAAAACTGCAACATTTTCTCTCTGATGCCAAGAGATTTAAATTGTTCCTTCCCAGGGCCGAGACATAGTAGACTCTTGTATGCTATATTTATCTCACTCCAGTTGTGTTCTGATTAGGAGGGGGTCCCTAATGAATTTGCTATCACAAATGGGTTCTCTGGCCCCCAAAAGGTTTGGGAATCCCTGCTATAAAGGACCACCCCACCCCACTCCACCCATCTCGATCCACCCAAACACAGACTGGGGCTTATTCAGGGAATGCCACTGAATTAATTCGGATATAAATTCATTATCTAGACCTGAAATGATTCTCTGTGTTGTTCACCAGGGCGTCATGTCTGCTCTAGTCATGCCATTTTCATCCTAAACGTTGCCTTCCACTGTATAAACACTAGGCTGTATGATGTAGGCAATGACTGTGTACAGTTGAAGTCGGAAGTTTACATACCCCTTAGCAAAATACATTTTAAACTTAGTTTTTCACAATTCCTGACATTTAATCCTAGTAAAAATTCCCTCTCTTAGGTCAGTTAGGATCACCACTTTATTTTAAGAATGTGAAATGTCAGAATAATAGTAGAGAGAATGATTTCTTTCAGCTTTTATTTCTTTCATCACATTCCCAGTGGGTCAGAAGTTTACATACACTCAATTAGTATTTGGTAGCATTGCCTTTTAAATTGTTTAACTTGGGTCAAACGTTTCGGGTAGCCTTCCACAAGCTTCCCACAATAAGTTGGGTGAATTTTGGCCCATTCCTCCTGACAGAGCTGGTGTAACTGAGTCAGGTTTGTAGGCCTCCTTGCTCGCAAACGCTTTTTCAGTTCTGCCCACACATTTTCTATAGGATTGAGGTCAGGGCATTGTGATGGCCACTCCAATACCTTGACTTTGTTGTCCTTAAGCCATTTTGCCACAACAAGAATGCTTGGGGTCATTATCCATTTGGAAGACCCATTTGCGACCAAGCTTTAACTTCCTGACTGATGTCTTGAGATGTTGCTTCAATATATCCACATAATTTTCCTTCCTCATGATACCATCTATTTTGTGAAGTGCACCAGTCCCTCCTGCAGCAAAGCACCCCCACAGCATGATGCTGCCACCCTCGTGCTTCACGGTTGGGATGGTGTTCTTCGGCTTGCAAGCCTTCCCCTTTTTCCTCCAAATATAACGATGGTCATTATGGCCAAACAGTTCTATTTTTGTTTCATCAGACCAGAGTACATTTCTCCAAAAAGTACGATATTTGTCCCATGTGCAGTTGCAAACCGTAGTCTGACTTTTTTATGGCGGTTTTGGAGCATTGGCTTCTTCCTTGCTGAGCGGCCTTTCAGGTTATGTCGATATACAGTGGGGGAAAAAAGTATTTAGTCAGCCACCAATTGTGCAAGTTCTCCCACTTAAAAAGATGAGAGAGGCCTGTAATTTTCATCATAGGTACACGTCAACTATGACAGACAAAATGAGGAAAAAAAATCCAGAAAATCACATTGTAGGAGTTTTAATGAATTTATTTGCAAATTATGGTGGAAAATAAGTATTTGGTCACCTACAAACAAGCAAGATTTCTGGCTCTCACAGACCTGTAACTTCTTCTTTAAGAGGCTCCTCTGTCCTCCACTCGTTACCTGTATTAATGGCACCTGTTTGAACTTGTTATCAGTATAAAAGACACCTGTCCACAACCTCAAACAGTCACACTCCAAACTCCACTATGGCCAAGACCAAAGAGCTGTCAAAGGACACCAGAAACAAAATTGTAGACCTGCACCAGGCTGGGAAGACTAAATCTGCAATAGGTAAGCAGCTTGGTTTGAAGAAATCAACTGTGGGAGCAATTATTAGGAAATGGAAGACATACAAGACCACTGATAATCTCCCTCGATCTGGGGCTCCACGCAAGATCTCACCCCGTGGGGTCAAAATGATCACAAGAACGGTGAGCAAAAATCCCAGAACCACACGGGGGGACCTAGTGAATGACCTGCAGAGAGCTGGGACCAAAGTAACAAAGCCTACCATCAGTAACACACTACGCCACCAGGGACTCAAATCGTGAAGTGCAAGACGTGTCCCCCTGCTTAAGCCAGTACATGTCCAGGCCCGTCTGAAGTTTGCTAGAGTGCATTTGGATGATCCAGAAGAGGATTGGGAGAATGTCATATGGTCAGATGAAACCAAAATAGAACTTTTTTGGTAAAAACTCAACTCGTCGTGTTTGGAGGACAAAGAATGCTGAGTTGCATCCAAAGAACACCATACCTACTGTGAAGCATGGGGGTGGAAACATCATGCTTTGGGGCTGTTTTTCTGCAAAGGGACCAGGACGACTGATCCGTGTAAAGGAAAGAATGAATGGGGCCATGTATTGTGAGATTTTGAGTGAAAACCTCCTTCCATCAGCAAGGGCATTGAAGATGAAACGTGGCTGGGTCTTTCAGCATGACAATGATCCCAAACACACCGCCCGGGCAACGAAGGAGTGGCTTCGTAAGAAGCATTTCAAGGTCCTGGAGTGGCCTAGCCAGTCTCCAGATCTCAACCCCATAGAAAATCTTTGGAGGGAGTTGAAAGTCCGTGTTGCCCAGCGACAGCCCCAAAACATCACTGCTCTAGAGGAGATCTGCATGGAGGAATGGGCCAAAATACCAGCAACAGTGTGTGAAAACCTTGTGAAGACTTACAGAAAACGTTTGACCTGTGTCATTGCCAACAAAGGGTATATAACAAAGTATTGAGAAACTTTTGTTATTGACCAAATACTTATTTTCCACCATAATTTGCAAATAAATTCATTAAAAATCCTACAATGTGATTTTCTGGATTTTTTTTCCTCATTTTGTCTGTCATAGTTGACATGTACCTATGATGAACATTACAGGCCTCTCTCATCTTTTTAAGTGGGAGAACTTGCACAATTGGTGGCTGACTAAATACTTTTTTTCCCCACTGTAGGACTCGTTTTACTGTGGATATAGATACTTTTGTACCTGTTTCCTCCAGCATCTTCACAAGGTCCTTTGTTGTTGTTCTGGGATTGATTTGCACTTTTCGCACCAAAGTACGTTAATCTGAGCGGTATGACGGCTGCGTGGTCCCATGGTGTCCACACTTGCGTACTATTGTTTGTACAGATGAACGCGGTACCTTCAGGTGTTTGGAAATTGCTCCCAAGGATGAACCAGACTTGTGGAGGTCTACAATTCTTTTTCTGAGGTCTTGGCTGATTTCTTTTGATTTTCCCATGATGTCAAGCAAAGAGGCACTGAGTTTGAAGGTAGGCCTTGAAATACATCCACAGGTACACCTCCAATTGACTCAAATGATGTCAATTAGCCTATCAGAAGCTTCTAAAGCCATGACATCATTTTCTGGAATTTTCCAAGCTGTTTAAAGGCACAGTCAACTAAGTGACCCACTGGAATTGTGATACAGTGAATTATAAGTGAAATAATCTGTCTGTAAACAATTGTTAGAAAAATTACTTGTGTCATGCACAAAGTAGATGTCCTAACTTGCCAAAACTAGTTTGTTAACAAGAAATGTGTGTAGTGGTTGAAAAACTAGTTTTAATGACTCCAACCTAAGTGTATGTAAACTTCCGACTTCAACTGTATATGACTGGACAAAGCCATGGATCACATGACACATTTAATTCCTAATTGAAGACTTGATAGCGCATTCGGAGCCAAGGAAGTCTGTTAAGATGGCGTATCATATGGAGGATTTATGTAGAAATAACATGCGTGCGCAGTTTGACCTACCCCAGGAAGTGACGTTGCTGGCTAGCTCAGTGCTTCCCCCTGTCATTGAGTATCTCAAGTTGAAGTCTGACCGGGGTACTGCAGGCTGTCATTAGCAACTAAATTATCCTTAACTTCTTCTGTTTTTTATAATCGGTTCAAGGACATACATCTGGTGTAATAGAAGTCATTATTGGTTCCATGATTGTCTTTGAAATTTGTTTTTATTTAAATGAAGATTGTCCACGAAGATGACCGTTTTCCCTTTCATTTATAATTGGGGATCATGTTTTCTGGAAACAGTGTCTGCAGTACCGTGGTCGGCCTTGAACTTCGTGGGTTAAGTGAGAGGGGGCAGTTGTTCCCCCCTGGATGGAGCCTAATAAACCAGCCCTATCTCTTTGTATTCCTCTCTGACTCTCTCCCTCCCCCTGGTGGTCAGGTGAGGTACCGCAGGGAGAACGCCTTGTGCCGCCAGCTGCCCTTCTTCCCCCTGCTGGAGGATCTGATGAGGGACGTGTGTGACGGAGCCGCCCTCCTCATCGTGGTCCACTATTACTGCCCCGACCTCATGAAGCTCCACGGTACAACATGGGACACCATCTGTCATCAACAAACTGGGGGTTAATCATTAGATATTGAATCTATCCTATTGAGAGAGATTTGTTTTGTTTTTCTCCCTGATTAGTCAGGAATCCCAGATTTGTCTGACCTCAAACCATCAGTAATATCATATATTTCACCTGTTTTGTAATTGAAATGGCCCATTAGCCTTACTCCAGAAGTTCTATGTTGTGGACATTATATCTGTGCGTTGTGCCCTGACAGTGCCAAGGAGGGTTGCACTCTCACGTGCTCATTCCTATGTGACATTTCTAAACGTCAGGTCATTGAGCACCATCCTGACCTTTGACCTCCTGTGTCTCTATCAGATATCTGTCTGAAGGAGGTGACCTCCATAGCTGACAGTCTGTACAACATCCAGCTGCTCAAGCAGTTCTCAAATGAATATCTCAACAAGAGCTTCTACCTAACCATGGAAGACATGCTCTACTCTCCACTGGTGCTCAAGGTAAATAAGTCCTATTGGTATTTTTTTACACTGTAGGTGGTTTTCCCTGTCACTGTAGCTGGTTTTCCCTGTCACTAGCAGCTGGTTTTCCCTGTCACTGTAGCTGGTTTTCCCTGTCACTGTAGCTGGTTTTCCCTGTCACTGTAGCTGGTTTTCCCTGTCACTGTAGCTGGTTTTCCATGTCATTGTTCTTTTGAGGATATAGTTATTTTTCTGTGTTTCTACGGAAGCACTTCATTGATGACATTTTAATTTATTGTTTTGGTAACATGTTGCATGCTATAGTTGTATGTCGTTGTAGTTCAGGGTTTCTCTAATGTGGTTCTTGTTTTCCCTACTCAGCACAATGTGATGGTGTTCATCGCTGAGCTCTTCTGGTGGTTTGAGACCGTCAAGCCAGAGTTTGTCCAACCCAGGACGGAGGACTTCAAAGATGGTGAGGATCATCTCTATGGGTGTGTTGTGGTCTGAATGGGATGTTCAGTATGTTTTTTTTTTTTTTTTTGGATGAGCAGAGAGGTTTGCAGCCTTCTGGATGGATCAACAAATCTGTTGAACCTGCAGGACAGGGAAAAGGAGTACATTATGACTTCTTCCTTATAGGACACGAAGAGGTTCAACTGTCTTTTTTATTTTCATTCCTTCTCAGAGGACTGTTCTCCTAGGGCTGGAGCCGAGAGACATTTCAATGCAAATTTGTAAATGATCCCCATGCAATTTCAACAGTACTCTAATATACAATCGTGGTCAAAAGTTTTGAGAATGACACAAATACTAATTTTCACAAAGTCTGCTGCCTCAGTTTTTATGATGGCAATTTGCATATACTCAAGAATGTCATGAAGAGTGATCAGATGAATTGCAATTAATTGCAAAGTCCCTATTTGCCATTAAAATGAACTTAATCCCCCAAAAACATTTCCACTGCATTTCAGCCCTGCCACAAAATGACCAGCTGCCATCATGTCAGTGATTCTCTCGTTAACACAGGTGAGAGTGTTGACGAGGACAAGGCTGGAGATCACTCTGTCATGCTGATTGAGTTAGAATAACAGACTGGAAGCTTTAAAAGGAGGGTGGTGCTTGAAATCATTGTTCTTCCTCTGTTAACCATGGTTACCTGCAAGGAAACACGTACCATCATCATTGCTTTGCACAAAAAGGGCTTCACAGGCAAGGATATTGCACCTAAATCAACCATTTATCGGATCATCAAGAACTTCAAGGAGAGAGGTTCAATTGTTGAGAAGAAGGTGTCAGGGCGCCCAAGAAAGTCCACCAAGTGCCAGGACCGTCTCCTAAAGTTGAATCAGCTGCGGGATCGGGGCACCACCAGTGCAGAGCTTGCTCAGGAATGGCAGCAGGCAGGTTTGAGTGCATTTGCACGCACAGTGAGGCGAACACTTTTGGAGGATGGCCTGGTGTCAAGAAGGGCAGCAAAGAAGCCACTTCTCTCCAGGAAAAACATCAGGGACAGACTGATATTCTGCAAAAGGTACAGGGATTGGACTGCTGAGGACTGGGGTAAAGTAATTTTCTCTGAATCCCCTTTCCGATTGTTTGGGGTATCCGGAAAACACCTTGTCCGGAGAAGACAAGGTGAGCGCTACCATCAGTCCTGTGTCATGCCAACAGTAAAGCATCCTGAGACATTCATGTGTGGGGTTGCTTCTCAGCCAAGGGAGTGGTCTCACTCACAATTTTGCCTAAGAACACAGCCATAAATAAAGAATGGTACCAAGACATCCTCCGAGAGCAACTTCTCCCAACCTTCCAAGAACAGTTTGGTGACGACCAATGCCTTTTCCAGCATGATGGCGCACCTTGCCGTAAGGCAAAAGTGATAACTAAGTGGCTCGGGGAAAAAAACATCGACATTTTGGGTCGATGGCCAGGAAACTCCCCAGACCTTAATCCCATTGAGAACTTGTGGTCGATCCTCAAGAGGCGGGTGGACAAACAAAAACCCACAAATTCTGACAAACTCCAAGCATTGATTATGCAAGAATGCGCTGCCATCAGTCAGGATGTGGCCCAGAAGTAAATTGACAGCATGCCAGGGCGGATTGCAGAGGTCTTGAAAAAGAAGGGTCAACACTGCAAATATTGACTCTTTGCATCAACTTAATGTAATTGTCAATAAAGCCTTTGACACTCATGGAATGCTTATAATTATACTTCAGTATACCATAGTAACATCTGACAAAAATATCTCATAACACTGAAGCAGCCAACTTTGAAGGTCTTCACATTCTCAAAACTTTTGACCACGACTGTAGTGGTTCCCAACTCCGGTCCTCAAGTACCCACAACAGTACACATTTTTATTGTAGCCCGGACAAGCACACCTGATTCAACTTGTCAACTAATCATCAAGCCCTCAATGAGTTGAATCAGGGGAGTTTGTCTGGGGCTATAACAAAATGTGTTCTGTAGGGGGTACTGGAGGACTGGAGCTGGGAACCACTGCTAATATATGGAGATGTTTAGATTTAGCTGATTATCATTTATTTTGTCTGAACTTCACCAGAAATTACAAGTACACTAGTTACATTATTCTCAGATTCTCCACCCCTTACCCACCCACCTCTGTTTTGATTGACACCTCTCCTCTTCTCTCACAACAGCCCGAGCCATGGCTCAGCCGAAGAGTGCCCGCCCCTCAGTGCCCATCTCCAACGCCACCAAGCGCAGCTTCCAGGTTACCCCTGGCATCCCAGAGGCCTCGCTGTCTGTTTCTGCCCAGAGCAGCCCTGATGGCAGGTACGTCCTGTACCCTGCTGAAGACTCTGACCCTCTGTAAGTTTCTCCTTCCTTCCTTTCTCCACCCACCCTTCTCATTTCATCAACCTGTTTGTTTCTCTCCTAGTTAGCTTGACAGGGATGAAGAGATCTGTCAAAAAATACTAGTTTTGTTGATACTCCGTTATCTCTCCCCACTTGGCTTCCAGCCCACCTCTTTTATACCTTTGTTTTGTCCTACACTGTGTTTATATCAATTCATTGATGTTTCACAATACATAAAGCCTTGAAGAAAACGTATAAATTCATAGCTTTGTAATATCACCACCATTTCAGTGACCATTGCTTATCGTGTGCTGGTTGGTCAGCGGGACAGTCAAAGATTAGCTGATTGGATTAAAGGGACAGTAGGTCAGATGGGCAAAGGCCATAATGTCAACTGACTGGTTGTTTACCTGTAGGGTCGGTGGTTATGGAGAAAAGACTGGATGTCTGTGGCTTAGTTCGCACTTCTTATGATTCTTAAAATCATGATTCCCTTTGTGAGAAGACTAGACCGATAATGTTCTAGATAATGTGGGTCAATCTGCTTTACTAAAGGTGTAAGAGGGGCTTATCCCTAAAACTGTGTTGGTACTTAAGACCTTCTGAATTAATTTACATTTGCCAAGAAATTATATATTAAGAACTACTGAATGGATTCACACAGCCTGGATAAAATATATTGAATTGGAATTTGATCTGCTGCTTAGATATATCCTGCAAAGATGGATTGTGAATGTTGACTGCTACGGTACTGCTAGAAGATTGTTGTGGACTTGGTAGGTAATCTAAGTGGTTTGTGCCGTTTTGGTTATTTTCAGTAATAAGGGAGGTCCTGGGGAAGCCTTCAGCCCCTCCCACCCACTCCTCCCCCTAAGGCAGAGACAGCAGAAGCAACAGCAGGGAGAAGATGGATCAGGTGAGGGCACCACACTACACCAACAACAGCTTTATTACATAGAACACTGTTATATTACTGTCTGTCTCAGAACAACAGCAGTATTACCTAGAACACTGTTATATTACTGTCTGTCTCAGAACAACAGCAGTATTACCTAGAACACTGTTATATGACTGTCTGTCTCAGAACAACAGCAGTATTACCTAGAACACTGTTATATTACTGTCTGTCTCAGAACAACAGCAGTATTACCTAGAACACTGTTATATTACTGTCTGTCTCAGAACAACAGCAGTATTACCTAGAACACTGTTATATTACTGTCTGTCTCAGAACAACAGCAGTATTACCTAGAACACTGTTATATTACTGTCTGTCTCAGAACAACAGCAGTATTACCTAGAACACTGTTATATTACTGTCTGTCTCAGAACAACAGCAGTATTACCTAGAACACTGTTATATTACTGTCTGTCTCAGAACAACAGCAGTATTACCTAGAACACTGTTATATTACTGTCTGTCTCAGAACAACAGCAGTATTACCTAGAACACTGTTATATTACTGTCTGTCTCAGAACAACAGCAGTATTACCTAGAACACTGTTATATTACTGTCTGTCTCAGAACAACAGCAGTATTACCTAGAACACTGTTATATTACTGTCTGTCTCAGAACAACAGCAGTATTACCTAGAACACTGTTATATTACTGTCTGTCTCAGAACAACAGCAGTATTACCTAGAACACTGTTATATTACTGTCTGTCTCAGAACAACAGCAGTATTACCTAGAACACTGTTATATTACTGTCTGTCTCAGAACAACAGCAGTGTTACCTAGAACACTGTTATATTACTGTCTGTCTCAGAACAACAGCAGTATTACCTAGAACACTGTTATATTACTGTCTGTCTCAGAACAACAGCAGTATTACCTAGAACACTGTTATATTACTGTCTGTCTCAGAACAACAGCAGTATTACCTAGAACACTGTTATATTACTGTCTGTCTCAGAACAACAGCAGTATTACCTAGAACACTGTTATATTACTGTCTGTCTCAGAACAACAGCAGTATTACCTAGAACACTGTTATATTACTGTCTGTCTCAGAACAACAGCAGTGTTACCTAGAACACTGTTATATTACTGTCTGTCTCAGAACAACAGCAGTATTACCTAGAACACTGTTATATTGCTGTCTGTCTCAGAACAACAGCAGTATTACCTAGAACACTGTTATATTACTGTCTGTCTCAGAACAACAGCAGTATTACCTAGAACACTGTTATATTACTGTCTGTCTCAGAACAACAGCAGTATTACCTAGAACACTGTTATATTACTGTCTGTCTCAGAACAACAGCAGTATTACCTAGAACACTGTTATATTACTGTCTGTCTCAGAACAACAGCAGTATTACCTAGAACACTGTTATATTACTGTCTGTCTCAGAACAACAGCAGTATTACCTAGAACACTGTTATATTACTGTCTGTCTCAGAACAACAGCAGTATTACCTAGAACACTGTTATATTACTGTCTGTCTCAGAACAACAGCAGTATTACCTAGAACACTGTTATATTACTGTCTGTCTCAGAACAACAGCAGTATTACCTAGAACACTGTTATATTACTGTCTGTCTCAGAACAACAGCAGTATTACCTAGAACACTGTTATATTACTGTCTGTCTCAGAACAACAGCAGTGTTACCTAGAACACTGTTATATTACTGTCTGTCTCAGAACAACAGCAGTATTACCTAGAACACTGTTATATTACTGTCTGTCTCAGAACAACAGCAGTATTACCTAGAACACTGTTATATTACTGTCTGTCTCAGAACAACAGCAGTATTACCTAGAACACTGTTATATTACTGTCTCTGTCAGAACAACAGCAGTGTTACCTAGAACACTGTTATATTACTGTCTGTCTCAGAACAACAGCAGTATTACATAGAACACTGTTATATTACTGTCTGTCTCAGAACAACAGCAGTATTACCTAGAACACTGTTATATTACTGTCTGTCTCAGAACAACAGCAGGATTACCTAGAACACTGTTATATTACTGTCTGTCTCAGAACAACAGCAGTATTACCTAGAACACTGTTATATTACTGTCTGTCTCAGAACAACAGCAGGATTACCTAGAACACTGTTATATTACTGTCTGTCTCAGAACAACAGCAGTATTACCTAGAACACTGTTATATTACTGTCTGTCTCAGAACAACAGCAGTATTACCTAGAACACTGTTATATTACTGTCTGTCTCAGAACAACAGCAGTATTACCTAGAACACTGTTATATTACTGTCTGTCTCAGAACAACAGCAGTATTACCTAGAACACTGTTATATTACTGTCTGTCTCAGAACAACAGCAGTATTACCTAGAACACTGTTATATTACTGTCTGTCTCAGAACAACAGCAGTATTACATAGAACACTGTTATATTACTGTCTGTCTCAGAACAACAGCAGTATTACCTAGAACACTGTTATATGACTGTCTGTCTCAGAACAACAGCAGTATTACCTAGAACACTGTTATATTACTGTCTGTCTCAGAACAACAGCAGTATTACCTAGAACACTGTTATATTACTGTCTGTCTCAGAACAACAGCAGTATTACCTAGAACACTGTTATATTACTGTCTGTCTCAGAACAACAGCAGTATTACCTAGAACACTGTTATATGACTGTCTGTCTCAGAACAACAGCAGTATTACCTAGAACACTGTTATATTACTGTCTGTCTCAGAACAACAGCAGTATTACCTAGAACACTGTTATATTACTGTCTGTCTCAGAACAACAGCAGTATTACCTAGAGCACTGTTATATTACTGTCTGTCTCAGAACAACAGCAGTATTACCTAGAACACTGTTATATTACTGTCTGTCTCAGAACAACAGCAGTATTACCTAGAACACTGTTATATTACTGTCTGTCTCAGAACAACAGCAGGATTACCTAGAACACTGTTATATTACTGTCTGTCTCAGAACAACAGCAGGATTACCTAGAACACTGTTATATTACTGTCTGTCTCAGAACAACAGCAGTATTACCTAGAACACTGTTATATTACTGTCTGTCTCAGAACAACAGCAGTATTACCTAGAACACTGTTATATGACTGTCTGTCTCAGAACAACAGCAGTATTACCTAGAGCACTGTTATATTACTGTCTGTCTCAGAACAACAGCAGTATTACCTAGAACACTGTTATATTACTGTCTGTCTCAGAACAACAGCAGTATTACATAGAACACTGTTATATTACTGTCTCAGAACAACAGCAGTATTACATAGAACACTGTTATATTACTGTCTGTCTCAGAACAACAGCAGTATTACATAGAACACTGTTATATTACTGTCTGTCTCAGAACAACAGCAGTATTACCTAGAACACTGTTATATTACTGTCTATCTCAGAACAACAGCAGTATGTATGCACTCACTAACTGTAAGTCGCTCTGGATAAGAGCGTCTGCTAAATGACTAAAATGTAAAATGTACACCACAGTTACCATTTACTATAGAAGACTTCTCAAAACTATCCATAGCTTACACAAGTTACATTTAGCCATTTCTGATGGTTGTGTGGTTTTTATTATAGGGGAATATTATTACAGCTCACATCTCAATATCAGAGATGGCTTCTCTGTTGTGTATTGTAGGTAGCTGTATGATCATTGTTGTGTCTGTGTGTCTAGGTACCAGAAACCGCTCCAACTCCTTGGAGAACAAACCGCCACGAGGCTCAGTGCAGGCCTGGTCTGATAGGAGACAGAGGTGTAGTATGAGAATAACACTGTATTCCATTTTTACTCTATGAACTGTTATACAATCAATGTATGTTTCAGAGATGTGTTAAAACAGACCGTAGCCTTTTTCTCCTTGATTTCCAATGTTGTGCATCTCGCATGCCTAATGTCTTCATTTCTCCTTCTCTCTTTCTCTCTAGGCCGACGTCGACGCTCAACCCGTACACATTTGGCATCTCAGCAACTGACAGCGACGCTGACATTGCCTCTGGTGACAGTGTGAGTCTGGGCCGCTCCATCAGTAAAGACAGTCTGGCCTCTAACGTAGTCAACCTCACCCCCCAGGGCCACACCCTGATCGGACACGCCCAGGTAGGCCGCGCCCCAGTCAGCCCCGCCCCCCGCCGAGTCAATGGCCACGGCCTTCTGGGAAACGTCAACATGGAGGAGGAGCTTGTGGCAGTGATGAGGACTGACGCGTCAGCCTCTCTCCCCAGTCAGGGAGAGGTGACGCAGCCAACTGCTGGGGCCGAGCCCAAGGATAGTTCTTATTTAGAACCGCTGATGCCTGCTGTGTTAAAATCGGCGAAAGAGAAGTCTGTATGCCTGAACAAGGAGGAGGAGAGCGGGGAGGTTGGTCGATCTCGGGGAGGGGGGTCTATCCGGAGAGTAGAGGGGGGACCTGAACTTGTGGCGTCGGCCAGGAGGAAAACCCCCACCAGCCTAAACCGGACCTACACTCCCGCCTCTAGTGGGGAGTTTGACTTGTCTACTGAGACCTCACTGGCTGGGCCACTCCAGGGACAGGGGGCCATCAATCCCATGGTTACCAGCAGTGTGGACCCCTCCTCCAGAGAGCCAGCAGGTGGCTTCTACCTCCACTCTGACAGCGACGACCAGAAGCCTTGGCAGGACCAGGAGCCAGACCTGGGCGAGGCTGATGAGGAGGACCTGGATGAAGCCCTCACCACCAAGGACCCAACCAGGCCCAGGAAGACCTTTGACGAGGAGGAAGAGTCAGCCAAGCTGCAGGAGGACCTGAAGGTGAAGGAAAATAGGAACAAGAAGAAAGGGGATGATGGTGGTAGTGGTCGCTCCAGCCCCTGTCTCAGCACCCACTCCCAGGCCAGCAGCCTAGCCAGCGGCAGCGTACGCATGACCAGCTTCGCTGAGCGGAAGGCCCAGCAGCGCTTTGGCAGCAACCAAGACCTGCGAACCAGCGCCTCCAGCTCCCAAAGGACCACCCCGGACGGCTCGGAGTGCAGTGGGCCCCTGTCCCTGCCCACCTCCCGGAGGCTGAATAGGGACCAGAGCCCCTCCTCGCCCCAGGGGGGACGGGGAAACGGAGGTACCATAGTGCTGGCTTCTGAGCTGGTTCAGCTCCACATGCAGCTGGAGGAGAAGAGGAAAGCCATTGAGCACCAGAAGAAGAAGATGGAGATGCTGTCAGCCAGGCAGAGACAGAAGCTGGGCAAAGCTGCCTTTCTGCACATCGTCAAGAAGGGCAAGAGCGACACCCTGCCCAACCCGCTCAAACCAGACTACTACTGCAAAGAAGAGCTCAATGGGGACAAAGGGGGAAGTTCAAAAGACGACTCTTGCGTGGATGCACTGAGAGGGGCCAAAGAGCCTGAGTCTGCCACCTCGCCAGTCCCAGGTGCCTTAGAGATGGTGGACAGGAAGGGCAGCTGTAGTCCTGGTCTGCTGCTGGATGAAGAGCTGGACCTGAACGAGTGTAACCAATCCATCGAGATGCTGAATGACGCTATCGGCAGTATCCAGCAGCAGATGATGCAGCTGTCCCTCCAGCAGGACTTGCTGATGAAACAGAATGTACAGTCCCCTCCCAGGGTCCTGTCTCCCTGCTCAGCCAACGAGAAGACCAGCGCATCTGAACCCAAGGCTCAACCTGCCGTCCACTTTGTGGATTTGGGCAGCTGCGCACCAACCACCGGCACCGCTCCATCCAGGAAACCCCCCAAGCTGAGTTCGGCCCGGGGCCCCAGGACCAAGCCCTCAGAGCTGAAGCTGGCCAAGGAGCAAGGCAGGCCGGTCCTGGCCTCAAACAGGGCTATCACCCCGTCCCACAGTCTGGAGACCCTGCCTCACCTGAGGCAGTTTCCTGGGGGCAGGTCCCCCAGGACGGACCACCCCGACGCCAGTCCCAGAACCCCCTCTGCAGGTGGAGAGACAATCAGTGGGCAGGACAAGCCTGGACATAACGCCACCTTCAGGCTCCACGACGAGGCTAACCTGCGCACGGCGGCCCGTATCGACCCAGTGGTCGTCACCCCAGAAATGTCCTTTGACCCGTGCCTGTCCAGTACTCTGAGGGAGGGGGAGCTGAACTCCTCTGACGGCTCGGGGACGGAGAACATCCCCTCAGAGGAAGTGTCGAGGAGCAAAGCCCCCCTGATCGAGGTGGACCTGTCAGACCTGAAAGACCCAGAGGAGATGGAGGGAGACAGGGGGCAGGAAAGCACCATGGATGGGGAAGACAGGGAACAGAAGTCTGGCCTGGGATTCTTCTTCAAGGTACATCTGAAATGTAGTCTTATTACATTATGGATATATAGACAAGATGTGTTCTACTTGACAGTCATTTTATGTGTGGGTGAAGGTCTATTGATTATAACATGAAAAGCACAAAATTCAATGACATAGCAAACAGGAAAGGGGAAGAAATGACATTTTTATAGTTGTACAAAACTGTCTTGGAAGGAATAGTATGAAATTCTCCATTACTGAAAGTACCTCTTACTAGCTACTAATGTAGAAAAGGGGCAAGAGACGGGGGGGAGGAGACACAGCAGGCAATCGTTTGGTATAAATAAAGTTGTGTTCAATTGAATTGAGGAAATTGATACCAGTATTGATCAAGTGTTACTTTTTGTGCTGCAGGATGAACAGAAGGCAGAGGATGAACTAGCTAAGAAGAGAGAAGCGTTTCTAATAAGGCAGCAGAAGAAGGCTGAGGAGGCCCGGCTACGCAAACTGCAGCTGGAGGCTGAGACGGAACAGAAACGGGACGAGGCCAGGTAACGAACATTGTCTCTACAACCAAATCAAAACTGTGTCTGTTAGACAAGACATACTGCTCAGGTAGGATAAGACCATGTCCAAGCACTAGCATAACAACACCAACACAACCCCTCCCACAATAGTCACAAGTTTAGAATGTTTGTGTATTTGTTCTACTTGCCTTGAATATTGACTAATCGAAAAACGCAGAAAAGAGCAACAGCATTCCTCTTCTGTCCTGCGTTATAAGGTCCTGTGTTACGATTTTTTCTCTGTAAAGTGTGTTGAGACTTGAGATGCATTTTAAATACATTGTGACTCTGTCTATTCAAATGCAGCAGTTGTTGAGCCTGTGGTCTGTCTCTCCCCCCAGGCGGAAGGCGGAGGAGGACAGGATGAGGAAGGAGGAAGAGAAGGCCCGTAGGGAGCTGATAAAGGAGCAGTACCTGAGGAGGAAGCAGCAGGAGCTGATGGAGGAGCAGGGTCTCGGCAGCCCGGCCAAGCCCAAGACCCCAAAGACCAAGCCCAAGAAACCCAGTCACCAGACTCTCAGACCCAAGTCTGTGTTCAGCAGAGAGGAGATCTCCAGCGACACCTTCTCCTCCAAGTGCTCATCTTCAACCCGTAAGAAACACCAGCATGTTGTCTTATCTTTCTAGTCCAGGGGTTTCTAACTCCTGTCTCAGAGGGCTGCGGTTCTGCAGGCTTTTACTCCACTCCTGCACTAACACATCTGATCCAGCTGGGCTGGAGGGAAAAAAAGCCTGCTGACACTGGTCCTCCTCCTTGATCTAGGCCAGATTTATTCATCCCACTTCTCATTGAGACAATATTGCAGATACTGCAGTCATGCATTTCTGTGTGTGACGATAGGAGGGTAATGGGAAGAGTTACCTATACTAAGATAGCGTCTCTGTTTTGGTTCTCTGTAGCTGACAACCTGAGCAGTGTCCAGTCAGGCTCTAGTCTGTCCCTGGCCTCTGCTGCCACAACCGAGGCAGACAGCTTCAACTGTGGAGGGCCATGCTCCCAACGGTAAGTAACCCGGATATGTGGGTGGTTGTGAGTTTCGGTTTGTGTGTAATGTATGTCAGTGTGTGTTTTCTATCTCTGACATTTTGAAACCATCTTTTTGTTTTCTCTGCTATCCGTTGCCAGGGGTGAGTTTGTGGAGTCGTTCCCAGGCCTGAGTCGGAACGCCAGTCGGAACACTGAGAGAGACTGGGACAACGGATCCACTGCGTCTTCCATCACTTCCATGGCAGAATACACTGGTCAGTACAAGTCACAACCTTTACCATATCAAGCTATTACACGCCCCTATAATGTTCCCATTAAACATTGCTCTGCTCACTTCCTCCTCATGTATGTTAGCATCTAATGTTAAGACCTGTCGTTCCACTGTCCTCAGGTCCCAAGCTGTTCAAGGAGCCCAGTTCCAAGTCCAACAAGCCAATCATCTTCAACGCCATTTCTCACTGCTGCCTCGCCGGCAAAGTCAACGAACCCCAGAAGAACACCCTTCTAGAGGTGAAGTATCATCTTACTGTTAAATGCTATTATAAACTGGGTGGTTCGAGCCCTGAATGCTGGTTGGCTGACAGCCGTGGTGTATCAGACTGTATACCATGGGTATGACAAAACATTTATTTTTACTGCTCTAATTACATTTGTAACCAGTTTATAATAGCAATAAGGCACCTTGGAGGTTTGTGGTATATGGCCAATATACCACACCCCCTCGGGCCTTATTGCTTAATTATGCATTTGGGTGGTTCTAATCCTGAATGCTGATTGGTTAAAACCGCATTCCAGCCTATTCCACAAGTTGTACTGTTAAATGCTATCAACAAGCACTCCAGAACCAGTGGTAACACCACACACCTCCTAAAGTCCAAACTCCAGAGAGCGTAGTCCTTTTGTTCTAGTTCAGTCATTTTTAACTCTGTGCTGTGTAAATGAGCACAGTAACATGTAGGACACATTAGTGGGCCAGAATGAACTGCTCAGCTCAATAGTATCCAGCTGTAGCACAGCAAGTTCTGGTCCTAAACACACAGTTTTCCCTGACTGAAACCTTCGTTTTAGGCTATAAGTCTAGAGTCTTAGCGGGTCAAGTCAGGTGGCTAGGAAGGGAAAACTCCAGGCCTTACACATGACATCTGGACATCACTGTACCTGTGATGATCAAATTGCCTAGAACGTGAGACTGCTTCTCAAGATATTTGTCAGCCATACTAACCCCCTCCCCATCTGATCCCTCCCTCCCCCTCTATCTGATCCCTCCCTCCCTCCCTCCCCCTCTATCTGATCCCTCCCTCCCTCCCCCTCTATCTGATCCCTCCCTCCCTCCCCCTCTATCTGATCCCCCCCCTATCTGATTCCTCCCTCCCCCTCTATCTGATCCCTCCTCCTCCTCCCCCTCTATCTGATCCCTCCTCCTCCTCCCCCTCTATCTGATCCCGCCCTTCAACCCCCTCTATCTGATCCCTCCCTCCAACCCCCTCTATCTGATCCCTCCCTCCAACCCCCTCTATCTGATCCCAGGAGCTGGAGAGGGTAGATGCCCACCACCTGATGATCCTTTTCAGGGATGGGGGCTGCCAGTTCCGGGGGGTCTACTCCTACTTCCCAGACACTGAGGAGATCCTCAAGCTGACCGGCACGGGCCCCAAGAGCATTAGCAAGAAGATGATCGACAAGCTTTACAAGTACAGCTCGGACCGCAAGCAGTTCACTGTCATCCCCGCCAAGACTGTGTCTGTCAGCATAGATGCCATCACCATCCACAACCATCTGTGGCAGGCCAAGAGAACCACTGTGCCAAAGAAGAGCGGGAAATAATCAGTGGAGGCACCTGGAACTCACCCTGGGGGACCCATCCTAGGTTCCATTCCACTCTGCTCTGCTCTGCTGGATAGACTGCATTGATGTCCACAGCCAATAAACTCCCTCTATCAGGGATGGCCAGACACGTGGCTCCTTCAGTTCACACTAATGTGGGGGCATGTATGCATGGAGACATGTACTGGTGGCCTGCCAGTGACATTGTCATCTGTCGGGATCTCAATGTGTTCTGTTCAGGGTGTTCATCGATGGATTCATTCGGTTCTGTTTTTCTAAAGACTTTTAAGAGAAGCATGTGTCATTTTTTTCATGTGATGGATTTCTTTTTACTTGAAGTATTTATTGGTTTGGCACTGAAATGGTTGAGCTCTGCTGCAGCAACATACACTACGGCCTCCCTCTCTGTTGTTGGAGTCCATTTGAGGGGGTGGGTGGTTCTCTCACACTATGACCCATTGATCCCCACCGCCTCGCTCTTGTTGGAGGGGGTGGGTGGTTCTCTCACACTATGACCCATTGATCCCCACCGCCTCGCTCTTGTTGGAGGGGGTGGGTGGTTCTCTCACACTATGATCCATTGATCCCCACCGCCTCTCTCTTGTTGAAGGGGGTGGGTGGTTCTCTCACACTATGATCCATTGATCCCCACCGCCTCTCTCTTGTTGGAGGGGGTGGGTGGTTCTCTCACACTATGATCCATTGATCCCCACCGCCTCTCTCTTGTTGAAGGGGGTGGGTGGTTCTCTCATACTATGACCCATTGACCCCCCCCCCCCCCCTCCTCTTCTCTGTTGTTGGAGGGGGTGGGTGGTTCTCAATCTCTCCACTTCAAAATCTGGCCTGAGGTAACCAGCTTACATTCTTTTAGGACTTCTAGGACCGGTGTTCTGCAACAAAACAATCTCCAGTATAACTAGCTAATAGACAAGCATCGCCAACTTTGCCTCTCCAGTTCTCTCTCTGTCCAATGTGCTGCTCTGAACTGTCTCCTGTTTGTTACTGGGCTCCTCCCAGACCATCCGCTGGCCTTCCTCATGCATCATAGTGCTACTATCAACTGTCTATTTATTCAAACGCTTCTAAACTTACGCAGCGCAGCCCGTCGTAGCACTGTCTATCTGGTGTATAGAATAGTGATGATCGTTTTAAACTACTCTTCAACGCTCCTTTAGCCCTTTTGAAAACGGGGGGGTGAAGACGGACAATGAATAATAGGCTTTGGTACTCTACGAAAATGTCATGATGCTTATTTTTTTGTTTTGTTTTTGTGTTCTTTTTTAAATGGAGCAGTGTGGTTGGTTATACAGTAACCGGCGCTGATGTGTTTTTCATCATAAAATTACATGAATCGGTATGATGTACGTGAGCTAGTTAGAGCTAGTCGTGTTTCTCTCCACTGGGCATTATGTCCTGTATAAAGATGCACTCCACTCATGATCACGTTTCAAAGGCTTTTATCATGCAATGTACCCCCCTCCCTACCCCATGAGTGATCGGCTACCCACCAGGGGTGGGGTCAATTCCATTTCAATTCAGTCAATTCAGGAAGTAAAATGAAATTGTATTTTCTTTTACTTCCTGAATTGACTGAATTGACCCCAACCCTGCTAAGCCAGCTTTTCCCCTCCCCAGAGAGCTGCATGCTCTTGTTCTGAAGAGTGTGTTCTGCTGTAACCGGTTTGAATGACAGTATTTAATATATTCATAATGGGTCACTCTGTGGGACTGCGGTCTATTTATTTACCTACCGACCGACATTAAAGAACATTCCTGAAAGGTGTCGACAAACACTGCCACCATTTTTATTTTCTCTCTCTGTCCAAGTGCTTATTATTAGATACCGTATGTTGGCCTCAAGAACAACTGTAAGTGTTGCACGTGCACTTTACTCACTGATTACAAAAAGTGGAATTCAACTTTAAAAGGGTATTCGAAATGTATGGCAGAAGGAAGATGGTATATTTTTCATAACTGAACTCCTGTGCACTCCAAACTGAGAAACGCTACCTTTCCTGAACTAAAACCAAACACAAAGATTTAAGACTGTGTGACCAGTCAACTAAAATCACGTCCTTCCTTCACTAATACTGCAGTCTCCAAAAATATATAGAGTACTTGATTATAATTTTCTGCATTTGATTTATTTTTTTATAGATCTTTTGTATGTTAGTGTGTTTTTATGTCTACTAAAATATTATATTGTCATTAATCACTATTAATGTTACTGTGTGTACTTCCCATCCCTGTTCATTTTAGTATTTCTTTGAGATCATACCATCTATTTATTTTTTAAATGGAAGCACTGAAACCGAATAAATTTTTCAAGTTATTAAAACACATTTTAATCTTTTTTGTTCTCATTTGTCTGGTCACGTTTTACTTTCTGTGTTTCTGCCTACATCACCAACTGTTTGTTAGTTTAGCATACATGTGTATGTTCTCGACTATTCAGAGACACTTGCATATTCACAGTATAGTTTTGCATGCCTTGTTTTCACCCGACACCAGTTACCTAGGGATTATTGAAGGCATGTTTCACTTAAATCATTTAGGTGTTCCAAACTTGTTCCACCGGTGCTGGGCCAAAAATACCGAATATAATTGAAGTTCAACCCAGATCACGTCACTACAAGGGAGTTGGTGGATGTGCTGCTATCCTCCAGGCCTCCCTGGTGTTAACTGTCTCTCCTTCCACCACTCAACTGTAACAGCGGTGTGCACCCAGCACTCATAACCATGGTAAACTGCTGCAGACATGCATACACCTACCATGGCAACAGGTCATTTATTCTCTTCAGTTGGCTCTCTGAGTGTCAGGTATTCACACAACAGCAGATGCTGTCAAATTCTCAGCTTTCTGGACCCATCTGTGGTAGAATTACTCATCAGTTCTGTGTCTAAATACTACATATTTTAGTAGGACATAAGAGTCTGGCATACAAGGCTACATTCTGAGGTAGATCATCGTGAATGGTGAGTATTCTACCTGTTCCATGTTTGGATGGTTGTCAGCCATGTATTTGAATTGAAAGTGTGCTATGTCACCAACTTACTCTTTCAAACAGTGCATTCGGAAAGTATTCAGACCCCTTCCCTTTTTCCACATTTTGTTAAGTCATAGCCTTATTCTAAAATTGATGCAATTATTGTTTTCCCTCATTAATCTACACACAATACCCCATAATGACAAAGCGAAACAGGTTTTTAGAATGTTTTGCAAAAAAAGGAAAGAAATACCTTATTTACGTAAGCATTCAGACCCTTTGCTATGAGACTCGAAATTGAGCTCAGATGCATCCTGTTTCCGTTGATCATCCTTGATGTTTCTCCAACTTGATTGGAGTCCACCTGTGGTAAATTCAATTGATTTGACATGATTTGGAAAGGCACACACCTGTCTATATAAGGTCCCACAGTTGACAGTGCATGTCAGAGCAAGAACCAAGCCAGGAGGTCAAAGGAATTGTCCGCAGATTCAGAGACAGGATTGTGTAGAGGCACAGATCTGGGGAAGGGTACCAAAAAGTGTCTGCAGCATTGAAGGTCCCCAAGAACACAGTGGCCTCCATCATTCTTAAATGGAAGATGTTTGGAACCACCAAGACTCTTCCTCGAGCTGGCCGCAATCGGCCAGATACAGAAACAAGATTCTCTGGTCTGATAAAACCAAGATTGAACTCTTTGGCCTGAATGCGAAGCGTCACGTCTGGAGGAAACCTGGCACCATCCCTACGGAGATGCATGGTGGTGGCAGCATCATGCTGTGGGGATGTTTTTCAGCGGCAAGGACTGGGAGACTAGTCAGGATCGAGGGAAAGATGAACTGAGCAAAGTACAGAGAGATCCTTGAAAACCTGCTCCAGAGCGCTCAGGACCTCAGACTGGGGTGAAGGTTCACCTTCCAACAGGACAACAACCCTAAGCACACAGCCAAGACAATGCAGGAGTGGCTTTAGGACAAGTCTCTGAGTGTCCTTCAGTGGCCCAGCTAGAGCCTTGACTTGAACCCAATCGGAAATCTCTGGAGAGACCTGAAAATAGCTGTGCAGCGACACTCCCCATCCAACCTGACAGAGCTTGAGAGGATCTGCAGAGACAAATACAGGTGTGCCAAGCTTGTAGCGTCATACCCAAGAAGACTCGAGGCTGTAATCGCTGCCAAAGGTCCTTCAACAAAGTACTGAGTAAAGGGTCTGAATACTTATATAAATGTAATATTTCTAAAAACCTGTTTTTACTTTGTCATTATGGGGTATTGTGTGTAGATTGGTGAGGGGGGGGGGGAATTATTTATTCAATTTTAGAATAAGGCTGTAACGTAACAATGTGTATAAATTTTAAACGGTCTGAATACTTTCTGAATGCACTGTATCTCCCCAGTGTCTGCTGCTGCTGGCTAGCTGTGTGAGGTCCTGGGCTTGGTGCATTCCAACACCTGTACTCACGATGTACAGATTTATATCTGTCAAGAGATTCCACAAAGTAAGAGTTTTTATTTTATTTTTTATAAAAGCATGGATTTCATACACAAACCAGAACATCCAAAGCTGTCTGTCTTTCTTACTGCTGTATATAGTAATGTATATTTTGTTAGTCTGTTCAAACTTGATTAATTCACTACTTATGTTAAGTCTATAGAATATAGTTATAAATATGTCACACCACCACACACTGTCTCTTATCTCAGGTTACCCTGCTGGCCTGTCCTCCCTGGTGCTCTTTGTGAGTAACGTGGGAGAGATCAACGCCACTGTGTTCCACAGCTACAACCTGGGCTCTGTGACCCACCTCACCATCAACAACGCTGGCATCACTGGCATCCCATCCGGAGCTCTCCGTTCCTTCCACAACCTCAACACCTTCAGACTGGACCTCAACTCCCTCTCCCAGCTCAGCCCAGCCTGGTTCAGCCAACCAGCCACCCTCCAAAACCTCACCCTCATTCAGAACCCCATAGAGGTTGTGGAGGAGGGCACGTTTCGCAGATTTACAGGTCTAACTAGACTGATCCTGGCCAGTAATATGAACCAGACCATCTGTCCTGATAGTTTTAGCTCTGGCCCGTTTGGCCTGCTTGGACCTCTCTGGTAACAAGCTGACCAGGGTTTGCCCCCAGGTCCTCCTCCCACTCTCCCTCTCCTCCACACGGATCAGAATGGATGGGAACCCCTGGGACTGCTCCTGTCAGAGGTTGTTTTTTCTAGTCATTTGTGGGTTGGGGTTAGGGTTGGGGTGGGGAGTAAGTGTTGTACTGTGATCATATTGAGTGTATTGCTTTTGCAAAAATGAGCTTTTATTCAGTTTAATATCATTTTCAATTCTACTTTAAAATTAAGAAAACAATCTCAACAGATGCTATGTAAATTGTAATCAGGGAAACTAACCAATCTGGCTTGAGTCACCCACAAAATGACTACCCCTCACTACCCACACAGATGTTCAAGATGTCTCTATTGTGTGTGTTCAGGTCTGTAGAATTCCTCTGCTGGAGACCGAGCCTGTGTGGAACGTTTCTGAGTGTGTGAGCCCAATGCCACAGCCACCACACACACAGTCCCCAGCAGTGTCCATCACTGTCCCCACGCTCATAGCAGTGATGGGTATTATTATTTTTAGAAAACATGTTTAAAAAAGGTATAATCTTGGTAAATGATATCATCGGTAGGACTGGTGGAGTTATGTACCCAAAATTACAACCAAATAATTGCAGCATTACCGCAAAAATGGAAGAGGAAAGTGGAAGGGGGGAAAAGTAAGGAACATGTCTGTCGGCCCTGCATTAAAGAACATAATTGGTTAAAGAAAATTGTGATAAATAAAAAAGTATACCAGTTTCATTTAAGGACCAAAAGATAGACAGCTGTCCCGTATAGATTGCATAATAGTTGGGAAGAGATTTTTGACGGACCGATTCCCTGGCAAATGATTAATGAACTGATACGCGAAATGACGCCGGATTCAAAACATAGAATTGTTCAATTTAAATGATTATACAAAATTCTTGCAACCAATAGAATGTTATTTATATGGGGGATACAATCTTCCCAGCTCTGCAGATTTTGCTGCGAAGAGACAGAATCATTAGATCATTTGTTTTGGTACTGTCCATTTGTAGCTTGTTTTTGGTCACAGGTCCAGGAATGGCTGAAGGATTGCAATATTTACCTGGAGCTAACCCTGCAGATAGCTCTACTGGGTGATCTGAAAAGTCATAGTCAATCAATAATATAATAATAATTTTAGCAAAAATGTTTATTTTCAATTTACCATCTGTAGAAACAATGAGAATAGAAGGGTTCAGAACTTTTGAGAAACATCACAGTACTGTTGAGAAATATATGGCAAGTAGAAATCCAATATGGATGGTGTTAAGAGATAGATGGGAGGGATTGAATGGAGCTGAAGGTTGGGACTAATAATAACTAATAACAACAAAATAACTAATGTAAAACATACTGTGTCCATAATAAGTATATAGGTTGAGAACTTTTGTGAAAGAGCACAGTTTGGGGGATATGGCATATAGAAGCAAACCGGATGGACATCAGGAAAATGATCGGAGAGGTTGAGGGTAGAGGAAGTTCAGGAGTAAAAACAAAAAAAATGGAATTATTGTAAATTTGACTGTGTCCGTAAAATGTTTATAGTATGTATAAGCTGGAAGTAGAGGCCTAAGCGTTGTTGTTCACTAGTTTACTCCAATTAGGGGAGGGGTGGTGGGGTTGGAAAGTAATAAAGGAAAATATTTATTTTTATTTTTATGATGTGTATGTATGGATTTGTACGTATGTATGTGTATATGTATGTATATGTGTGTGTGTATATATATATATATATATATATATATATATATATATATATATATATATTTGCAAAAAAAAACGTATGGGGGATTGGAAGTGATTCAGACAATTACATTGATGGAAGATAGAATCTATCTACAATATTAAAGATGATCTACCCCCTACAAAAAAAATAAGATTAAAAAAAAAGTTCTGGAGCAATGTTGTACATAAAATAGAATACAATAGTATTATATAAATCTCTATGGTACGGTATATGAATCCCATCAGAAAAAGGATGTGTCTCAGTCTGTACTATAGGGCTATACACACAACACTATTGTAATAGAATTGTAGTATGTACATCATCCTCCACACTAACTCTAGAGGCTTGGCTTCTCTTCTAGTGTGTAGTGTGTACCCTGGCTGTAGTCTGGAGGACGAAACGGGAGGCCAAACAGGTGAAGGCCAGTCGGGAGGGAGTAGAAGAAGAGGGACAGGGATCCACAGAGCAGACTGACAGATCAACCATCACCCTCCACAGAGAGGTGGATTCTGTCATGTCTAACTGGGACCCGGAGCTTGCTACGAAGACTCACTGATCTGGAAACAGAGCCAAGTCTGCTGATGCTGTCCTCTCCACTACCCACTTCTGTAGAGCAGGGAGGGAAGTACACAGAGTGGTGATGGAGACTGATGGAGAACTACACAGGGTGGAGACTGATGGAGAACTACACAGAGTGGTGACTGATGGAGAACTACACAGAGATGTGACTGATGGAGAATTACACAGGGGGGTGGAGAATGGAGAACTACACAGAGTGGTGTTGAAGACTGATGGAGAACTACACTGAGTAGTGGTGGAGACTGATGGAGGACTACACAGAGTAGTGGTGGAGACTGATGGAGGACTACACAGAGTAGTGGTGGAGACTGATGGAGGACTACACAGAGTAGTGGTGGAGACTGATGGAGGACTACACAGGGTGGAGACTGATGGAGAACTACACAGGGTGGAGACTGATGGAGAACTACACAGGGTGGAGACTGACGGAGAACTACACAGGGTGGAGACTGATGGAGAACTACACAGGGTGGAGACTGATGAAGAACTACACAGGGTGGAGACTGACGGAGAACTACACAGAGATGTGACTGATGGAGAACTACACAGTGGTGACTGATGGAGAATTACACAGGGGGGTGGAGACTGGAGAACTACACAGAGTGGTGTTGAAGACGGATGGAGAACTACACTGAGTAGTGGTGGAGACTGATGGAGGACTACACAGAGTGGAGACTGATGGAGAACTGCACAGGGTGGAGACTGATGGAGAACTTCACAGAGTGGTGACTGATGGAGAACTACACAGTGTGGAGACTGATGGAGAACTACACAGGGTGGAGACTGATGGAGAACTACACAGAGTGGTGGTGGAGACTGATGGAGAACTACACAGGGTGGAGACTGATGGAGAACTACACAATGGTGGTAGAGACTGATGGAGATCTTCACAGGGTGGAGAACTACACAGGGTGGGGGCTGATGGAGAAAACCTGTATGAAGATATGAAGACGTCAGAGGTAGGGAACAAAGAGCCAGGATGTAATGAGTCCCAGGTGGGGAATAGAAACCTGACAGGAAAATATTATCTTACCGACGTAGCGAGTCAGGAACATGAGAGATGCTGAAAGGACTGAGAATCTACAAAACGGCAGAATAAATAAAACCCAAGCCTCTGAGGATACAGAGACCATACCTTATCTGACCATTGGCGCTGACTCGGCCAAATGTAACCCAGACCACCACAAAGGTCAAAGGTCACAGAAGGCCATGGTGAGGGTCTCCACATGGCTCCCCACCTCGGTTCAGTGGCAGGCCCACAACATCACACAGTGGGGGCTCAGTCTCTTCCCTGACCCTAACCTTGACCCTGTCCAAGAGGTCAAAGATGAAAGAGCGAACCAATCAGAGGATGAAAATGAAACAGGGAATCTCTCACCTGACCGTGACCCTGTCCAAGAGGTTGAAGGTTAAACAGAAAACCAATCAGACGACCCCGACCCTGACCAAGAGATCGGAGTCGAAGCAGACAACCAATCACCTGATCCTGACTGAGAGGTCGAAGGTGAAATGGATACTATTTCAGCTGATGTTTCTCTGGGGGGGCGACACGCCTGTCAGTGTTCTAGAATCTTCATCTTCACACATTGTTCTGGAATCTTCACCCCCAGAAGAGGGAAGGGGTAACACTGTTGAGGAGATCAAGAGTAGACTGGGCTCTGAAACAGCCTCTCCAGATCATAACGTAGTCCAACTGGACAATGCTGAACCCCCAACTGAGCCAATTGTGTCCCTGTCAAACTTGTCAAGCTTGGTCAATGTTACCCAGTCCCTTTCCAGTGAGGTCATTACCCAGACCCCGATCTGTCCTGCTCCAGAAAAGCCTGAAGAATTGGAGAACAAACCTCAAGAAACCCCACTTGAGACAGAGCTCCCAGACAGAGTAGAGGCAAATCCAACCCAAAGGGGGTGCCAAAGAGTCGCAGCAGGGAGAGAAGAGAGTGTAGTGGCTCTCCCCCTAGTGGTGCCTCTCCCCCTAGTGGTGGCTCTCCCCCTAGTGGTGGCTCTCCCCCTAGTGGTGGCTCTCCCCCTAGTGGTGGCTCTCCCCCTAGTGGTGGCTCTCCCCCTAGTGGTGGCTCTCCCCCTAGTGGTGGCTCTCCCCCTAGTGGTGGCTCTCCCCCTAGTGGTGGCTCTCCCCCTAGTGGTGGCTCTCCCCCTAGTGGTGGCTCTCCCCCTAGTGGTGGCTCTCCCAGTGACAACAACCTGCTGCTGGATAATGAATACACCTTTATTGACTTGCTGCAGGAGGTGGTTCAGAACCAGGGACAATGGACCAGAGACAGGTGGAAATAGACACACCTCAGCAAACAGAGGAAGGGACAGGCCGTGGATTTAAGGATTTTATAGCACTATGTTGTATTTTTTATATGATAGGATTGTGATCTTTGATTCACTCTTAATTTTCAGTTAATGTTGACAATGTACACAGGGTATTGTCTGTTATGAAACATAAACCAATAGGAGAAGTAAAAACAGCACTGTACATGTGTTACCCTGACAGAGGGTGACCAACCCCACCATCCTCTAAATAATGATTAACAGCAATGCTATCTCAATGCTATTTCTGAGTGATCATTTCTCTGTGTGATTAAACAAACGACAGGAGTGTTTATCCATTTCAATGTTCCCAGCTGCATGTAGCATTTATTGTTTCATATTTTACATCATGGTAGAGAAGTACACAGACTTCATAATAGGAAATAGTACAAAATGGATCAAACCTTTTCACAATTAATTAAAAACATGATAAAGTAAACAGAGGTTTTTGATAAGTCTGGAGGACATGCATGGTCCCATATAAAGATATCAAATGATATGCTTACAAATAACAAGCGGGGAATATTATCATCAGATACATTTTCTAGTTGTGATACTTAACACAGGTCGGCAATCTAACTGTAGGAAAAAATATCTCGTTTGGCAAGCTTTATTTCAAAACATGCTTTTTGTGTTTGCATGCCCCTTTCTATACTACAGTATTAACTTCAAAAACCACAAACAGATTTTCTATGGATTCTAATTCTATGGTGCTGATGGGATTGTACATGCTCATTGTTTCCATGGTGATCAACTGTACCCTTCTTTAGTCCTCCAGATATGTAAACTGCCCTTCTGGGGGCCTGGCTAGAATCGGACATAATCTATCTACACTTACAGTAATTCAATGGAAAATGTTGTAATACTATACATCTCAAACACAGCCAGAAATACACCTTAAAGAACTTCAGTCCTGATATCAAAGTATCAATGTTGCTCAGGCCAGAATGTCAAAGCTTGACTTTATCCTCCATCTTAACTAACTTTCCCAACAACCTAATCGTATTCATGCAGTCAGGAAATGCATGTTCCTTTAGAACTACCTGTTACATTTTTATAACAAACGAACGGTAATGGCACATATCAAAATATATTTTCAGTGTTTTCCATATTGAATGTATTATGGCGTACTGTTATGGAGAGGCTGTTTCAGTATGCTAGCTTCACAAATTATTTCCCATCTAAATGGACAAAGTATATTGTATCGTTTACAATGACAATGATCCTTAAACTCTGCAAACTTACTTAACAAAGTTGACAATGTGTTTATAACACCTCTCTCTCTGACTGTATGGAGACTGCCTCATACTGTGCTGTGAATACTGTAGTCTGTTTTATTGTATAGTTTAAGTTTCGGTATAAAGGGTCATGCTATAACGCTCTTAACAACCACAGAGCTTAGTGCAAAACTATTTCAAGTCCTTCTTTTTTTTATTTCTGTAATAACGGCCCACATTCTTTTCTTTTTTTTAACCAAACAATGAAGATTAAAAGTCTGAGTATTTATAATGATAAAACCACACATATTAGTCCAATAGTATAAAAAAGGAAATACATCTTAAATAATGATTAAATATCTAAAGCACAGACAATACTACGTTTACTGTACAAGTGATTCCTGTATAAGTGAAAGGACATTTTGGAATCCAGCTTGCAACACTATACTCCAAGCCCATGTACTGGCCATAATAACAGACTTCAAGTGATAGTTAACTCCAACTCATCTTTACATTAGATTACTTTTGACATCTGAAAACATATAACTTTAATTTTGTAGTGAACTATCACTTTAACTGTGCCTGTCTCTTATTGTGCAAAACAAGTACTCATAACAAGTATTAACATAGGTGTTCCACTGTAAACCGCTTTGAAACTCAGGATCATTTTACTGTAATGTACTGTAACTGATTAAATACTGTCAGAAATCTGGAATGATTGAACATTGACTTAAGTAGAACACTGACAGGTATAAAATAAATATCCAGATATGATATGGCACAAATAGAGCGACATAGGGGCATGGCAGAATTTATATCGGTTCTTCAATCCATTTGACGATTCTATACTTTTTATATAAGAAACGGCATGATATACAACAAAATGGGGAAACATCCAGAAGTAGCAGTAAAAGATGCGTTGTTTTCTACATTTTTGCTAGGGAAAATAATAAAATCAAAAACGAAAGTCAATGTAATTTAACAAGTGCTCATGTACTTTCATGATTGATGTGTAAGGATACTGCCATAACATCTTGACAAGGAATAACCATTTCTGTCCCAAACTCCGTACATGACTTGCTATTGTAACTGATAACCACACAGTCCACACACACACACACCAGGTGTGCTTGGTCTAGCTCGCCAGCATACCATATGGGCAGAGTTTGCTCTTGTGACACCCTTCCATTGGTCCTAAAGTGCGAGCTCCACCCACCAAGCGTGCCGACGAGCTCAAAATAAAGCGTGTCACAGGACCACTGACATCATCCTCTCTTCTGGTTGGTTACTTGTCCAGAAGGGGTCTTGCTTCCAGTCTGTCTCTCTCTCCCTCCAGTGACTGGTGCATTGTTTCTGTTTTATCTTTTGCAAAGAGTGTGGTGTCTGTCTGATGCTTTCTAAGGGGTGAAGTAGTTAGTTAATGATGAGGCACTCTTCATGCATCCTTCCATAGCAGCTCAGTGAAACGTGTCTCTCTGTAAGTCTGAGAAGGTAGGGGTAGTAAGGTAAGGTTGAATGGTGGGCGAGGGCTTGGGGGTGGGGGGGGTCTCTGTATCGTGCCTGGGGGGGTTGGCGACCAGAGTGCGGTGAGGCGAGGGGGTTTCAGAGGTGGGTCTCGTCCCTGGTCTCAGTGCCAAAGTCCTGCCTCATCCGGCCACCGCCGCTGCTCTGCCCTTGAGCCGGATCCTCTGGCACGTTAGGGCCCGCCAGCGGGTCGGACCGGATGATGTACCTGGAGAGAGACGAGGGCAAAACCAACTCTATTGGGTCACATCCAGATCTTTCTAGAACACACTACTAGAGAACTATACTGTCCAAAATAGACTGCTGTGCCCAATCAGCAGCCATATTGTATATCATACCCAGGCTAGTGTACAGTCGACACAGCTTGGTACATTACAGATACTGAAAAGAGATAAAGAGGCCTCTGATCCCACCTCTCCTGCCGGTACTTACACAATGTCATTGAGCTCCAGCATGGTGTCTGGAGGGGGGTTGATGAGAACGTAGGACAGAGTGTTCTGGTGGTCGTTCATCTCATCTGGAACAGAACAGGGACAGGTCTTCACAGCTGGTCTGGCTGTACTAGTCAACATCAGCCCACTAATGCTCTGTTTAGCAACTGAAAGTATAGGATTCCCTGACTCCCTGATCTTTAGTAAGGGTGTAGACTGTTATAACAATTAATATGCATATAAAGGAAGTTTATATATCTTGTATGTTATAAGTCGTGTTCATTTTCTCAATGTCTATTTAAATATAATCAATATTGTGTAACTGTGTACCCCTTGATTTGGCATCCCCTGATGTCCTGTGCTTGTCTTAATGTAGGATCAAGTTGCCCCTAGTGACTGATCTAAGGTCAGTTTTCCCCTTATCCCAGACCTTTGTATAGGGGACCATGTCTATCCACAGTGAGTGTCTGTGAGTGAGAAGTGCTGTGTGTGTTTTACCTGTTTGTGTGTAAGAGTGAGAAGCTGTGTACCTGGGACAGAATGGGACTCAAGCTTGGGGGTTGGGGGGTAAAGTGCTTCTGCTTCTCCAAACCCACCTGTGTTTGCCCCTTATAATGCCAGGCGGGGTGGGCAGGAGAGAGAGAAGGTCTAACCGTTACTGACAGGGCATGGCTGGTACAGGGTAGGCCCATGCTGCCACAAGGCAAGCGCATCCCTCCATACACGGTATAGGAAAGACATGCAGACAGCATGGGTCCGACTGCATCCATTCACTTTCTGCACAATCTGCCTGATCACTCACGGCAACACGTCACCATGGCTGCCATGCCAATGACACTCAGCCCCCCCCCCCCCTCCCCCCATATAGAAATGTTGACAGACCCACAAACACAAATAGGACATGCTCTGGCATCCGGCGGGACAGGCTCAACCAATCGAAGTGAGGCTCAGCCAATCGATGTGAGGCTCAACCAATCGAAGAGTGAAGCAAAATACATTGGGAGTGTGGGATTAGAAGGGGTCAAAATATAGCATCAATCTAGGATCATCTTGTAATGTCATTCAGAGGGACTAAACTGTGATGGATGTTACAAATGATTTGGTATTTAGGCTAATCAAACGCTAAATGGGTTTCTCTGTTAACAACCAAGGCTATATTTCTACACGATTCCCAGTGTGCTTTGGTGTGTTGATAGCTAGGAACTGTTGAATTCTGAACAAGACTTTCAAGTCTTACAAGTAATGGTTTCTGCTCCGCTCTGTCTTGTGCCATCCCACCACCCTGTAATGTATCTAACCACACTCTCCTGCCCTGCAGTAACTTGGTACTCTGTCTGGCCATCTCTCACCTTCCATCGCCATTCAACAAGGCTTAGTTAACACAGGTAAAACTGATGTAGCCTATAACAATATTTGACTACAGTTGTGTACATCAGTTGTTCAACCTAAGTGTGAACTAGGCCTCTCCCACTTCAGTCCACACAATGCAGAGGACAGAGAGAAAGAAAGACTGTGTGTCTGCCACTGCCATCATCATCATCATCATCATCACACAGAGTCATGCAATAGTGATGTTTGATTATGATTCTCCATCTAACCTGTTCTGGTCTCCTCTCCTAACGGATGTTCTGACATGCCCTGCAACTCTACGATGGGCAACACTGTTAACTCAAAGGGTACTGTAGTCTTGTTCAATAAAACAACATTCTTACTCTGTTACTGACATGCTACTGTAGTCACTGGCGTACCAGACACCCCCACAGCCCACGCAAGGCAGGGGGGCCCAAGAGCTCTGGGGGCCCATGCACCTGTCATTGAGGTCTCTCTCTCTCTCTTTATATATTTATATATATATTTAGTTGTTGTTGACATTAACCCTCCAAAACGTCATTCATAAACCTTTTTAATTTCCATATGTACAAGGAAGCTAAGTGTTTGTTTCTTGGACTTCAGGAATGTGACTGATCAAAGTGCCTCAGGCCTTGAAAAATAAATGATTGAACTGATTGAAAGTAAGGGGATTTCAGTGAACAAATATCGTGGTCAAGGCTACGACGGCACCAGTGCAATGAATGAAGCTTACTCAGGTGTTCAAAAGTGCATATCAGACCGAGAGCCTAATGCTTCTTAGGTAGTTCTTTATGAGTTTAGGTTTTTAAAAAAGCAACACTTACAGGGATGGTTAAAAACAGCTTGATTGTCGTAGCAACATCAGGGAAACTGGGCAGAAGGGAGTGGTGCTTCAAATACAACAGTTCTTCAACATCTTTAATTGAGCCTCTCATTCTCCTTAATTGCCGGCCTCGACACATTACGGAAAGAGATTAACTGTATAGGAAGCTCTGGGACATGTTGTCTGGATACTGGACAGACAATAACTTGACAGATGCAAACAGATTATCATATTTAGCAGACAACAGTTCTTGAGGGCTCAAACAAAAAAAGCTGTTTGTGATATTGTTCATACCGGTGATCCAGCGTTTAAGTTGTGTGGTTACAATATCAACAGTCCCTTATCTCTGGTATATCTTGGCATGCATCACTCAATACTAAGTTTAAATTGTGGAGGCAGGCCGGATGGACATCATGAAAATGAAAATGATCGGAGAGGTTGAGAGTAGAAGAAGTTCAGGAGAAAAAACAAACAAAATAGAATTATTGTAAAATTGACTGTGTCCATCAAATTTAGATAGTAAGTATAAGCTGGAAGTAGAGGCCTAAGCATTGTTGTTCACTAATTTACCCCAAGTAGGGAAAGGATGGCGGGGTTGAAAAGTAATAAAGGGGAGTATATATATAAAAAACATGGGGGATTGGAAGTGATGCATACAAAAAAAAAAAGTTTAAATTGTGTGCAGCACAATGGACATATAATACACAATGTCTCAGGAAAGACTGGCTGGGTTGGCAATACTCAGTATAGAAAACAGTCTGGCCCGCAACCTGGACCTACAGGCCGTGGTGAAAACATTTGCACACAAAAAAGGACTTCAGGAGACCAGGGGAGTCTCTCAAATTGGTTTGAATTTAATTCACCTTGAATATTGCAGCCCATTTGTGTAGGCTATTAGCCAGAAAAAAAGTTCAACCATTAATAGTGGCTAAATGTATCTTCCAGCCGATTACTTTTTCCCTCATTGTTAGAATATTTGATGTGTCATTTTTATAAAAAGTTTATAGTAAATAGCAGCTAAATACTGTATATAGCTATAGGTATTAGGCTACAATGCATAATGAAACAATCTCTAGTGAGTTAGTGTTTTGATGGTGGACTGACTGTATTATTTGGCATTAATAGACTTTCTATCCAAGCTGGGAGAGAGCGTGAGGACGGCTCATATCATGCAGGCTCAGGTAGGCTATACAGGACAGTTGTATATTCAAAAATAATCTATTGGTAGCTGATTAGTATGCTGTTGCATCAAACATTTATTTTACAATCTGCAATGTTTGAATTTCCAACTTTAATTACTGAACAAGTAATTACATTATTGCCGCCAGCCAGCAGTCTAAATGAACGCCCTGCGACACCATGTATAGCTTCGTGAAATGTTAGGCTTAGAAGGTGAATGCACCAATTTGTAAGTCGCTCTGGATAAGAGCGTCTGCTAAATGACGTAAATGTAAAATGTAAATGCTTAGCATGAGAAAATTACGACCAAATAGGCCTACCAATAAACAGTTATCCATTAGCTAAAGCAAAGCTATAGGCTACATACCCTGGCACCACAGAAAGCCTATCATCGATTCGGTAGGCATCCGCATAGACGTGTCACAATTTCAACACCATGGACAGTGATCGGTAGTCTATTTTATTTTAGGGGGGCAACTCCGACCTTCCGGGGGTCCAGAGAAACTGTGTTACGCCAGTGACTGTAGTACTGTCATTCAATAACACAGCATTCCACAGCATTCTTACCCACATAGATGTGAAAAACACATCCTAAACTACTACTGGTTCAATCCTCAACCTGCCTCCCCTTTTAGAGGGATGGTGGTAGGCCTATATTCACAACTTATCTTTCTTACAAAATAGAATTATTAGAGATATTAGAAGAAAACATTCCCCTAACACGTTCTTACCTGAGCATAGTTTGCAGAATAGCACTACACTCCAACATATAGGATGTAATTAAAATGCTTTCAGAAACTTGACACGTTTAAGAGACGGGAGTGATGACTACATTAAATGTGTTGCACACTGTATGTGACCACTACTGTATGTGGGATTACCTTGTAAATATCCTAGGTTTACTCGGTTCATGACATCACTGGCGGTAAGATTAGCAACATCCTCTACAAGCCAGACGGGAAAGACAAAGAGGAGAGGAGAAACAAAAGATAAGGCAAGAAGTAAATATGCAAATTGCAGTTTTCAAATGAGGAAGTAAAAACGAACTAATATGCAAATAAAGAAAAAATAATCTTCCCATGTTAAAACGGTAGGCTTTTAAGTATTTATTTCTGAATAACTGTATAATTATTTGATTATTTATTATGTAAATATCTATTTCTGGCTCGAGCATCCAATTTCAAAGTAACGGTAATCATTTGTTAAGTTTTAAATTTTTCCATTTTATTTTATGCCTTTCTGGCTGCATTACGTATTAAGCATTTTCATCATCATGTTTTGGCATGAGGAATTATATGGAAAATTATATAGAGAAATTATTTTTTATTTCGCAAAAGAGGGTGAAGGAAGCTGAGGAGAGAGGAAAATAATTGAGAGGGGAGGAGATGCAGGCAAAATGCAGTCCGAGATCAAATGCTTCATATGCCTCAGTCGTCCTTTCATCCATAGGCTACAAGTAACATGAAGGGTTATGCACATTCATAGAGAGGGTAAGCACATCCATAACAGGTTATGCAGGTTCATTGTCATACTGTCATGTAAAGTACTTTGAATAATGGGGAATGAGCGTGGGATACTCCTCAATGTTAATGTAAGGCTTTGTGGGATGTTTATTTACATTTTAGTCATTTATATGGTCATAGATGTTATGAGGCATTATGACACTTCTGTACACCCCTTGAAATGGTGTTCAATGAAGTTAGGTGAATGGATGGGAAGATTGCATGGTGAACACAACAGTCAGAAGCAATGCAAAACCAACACAACTCAATAACATTACTACGATAGTATTTTCATCTGCTTAGATTAGTAATTAGTAATTGACAAACAATCATATCTAACATACAGCAAAATATACCCCAAACATCTCCAACAATAATGTCTGTCCTAAATTCTCCAACTAATCCCTCATCATTCTCATTCCATACTGCACCAATAGCCAAACTATGACAGATGACATACTGTATACTGTACTGCCTCTCAGTTACTAAATATGACACAGCACCCTGTACTGCCCCACAGTTACTAAATATGACACAGCACCCTGTACTGCCCCACAGTTACTAAATATGACACAGCACCCTGTACTGCCCCACAGTTACTAAATATGACACAGCACCCTGTACTGCCCCACAGTTACTAAATATGACACAGCACCCTGTACTGCCCCACAGTTACTAAATATGACACAGCACCCTGTACTGCCCCACAGTTACTAAATATGACACAGCACCCTGTACTGCCCCACAGTTACTAAATATGACACAGCACCCTGTACTGCCCCACAGTTACTAAATATAACACAGCACCCTGTACTGCCCCACAGTTACTAAATATAACACAGCACCCTGTACTGCCCCACAGTTACTAAATGACACAGCAGCCTGTACTGCCCCACAGTTACTAAATATAACACAGCACCCTGTACTGCCTCTCAGTTACTAAATATGACACAGCACCCTGTACTGCCTCTCAGTTACTAAATATGACACAGCACCCTGTACTGCCTCTCAGTTACTAAATATGACACAGCACCCTGTACTGCCCCTCAGTACTACCAGGGTGCCCTGTTACATTCTGCTCACCGTATCCGACAGTGGGCAGTCCCAGGTGCTTCATGCGGTTCTTAACCAGCTCAGACAGCTCCTGTCTCTCTGAGCGCCGGTACAGGTTGAGGCGCTGCTGTGAGATCCGCTCGGCGCGGCTCTGAGGTTTGGTGTTTTTACGGCTGAGACGACGCGCCCACTGGAGGCTCTTCTTCCTCAGTAACGGGTGTTCTGATTCGCTGGTGGTGGACATCCGGTGGGTTCCGGTCTTCTCCTTCCATGACTTGCATCTGTTGTCCCTCTGATCGTCACCGCCCGTGTCCTCTACATTGATGGAGACTTGAGACTAGGGGAGAGTGAAGGGTTAATACCAACTGTGATGAGACGGACGGTGAAGGGTTAATACCAACTGTGATGAGACTAGAGGGAGGGTGAAGGGTTAATACCACATCAACTGTGATGAGACTAGGGGAGGGTGAAGGGTTAATACCATATCAACTGTGATGAGACTAGGGGAGGGTTAATACCAACTGTGATGAGACTAGGGGAGGGTGAAGGGTTAATACCACATCAACTGTGATGAGACTAGGGGGGGGTGAAGGGTTAATACCACATCAACTGTGATGAGACTAGGGGGGGTGAAGGGTTAATACCACATCAACTGTAATGAGACTAGGGGGGGGGGTGAAGGGTTAATACCAACTGTGATGAGACTAGAGGGAGGGTGAAGGGTTAATACCACATCAACTGTGATGAGACTAGGGGAGGGTGAAGGGTTAATACCACATCAACTGTGATGAGACTAGGGGAGGGTGAAGGGTTAATACCACATCAACTGTGATGAGACTAGGGGAGGGTGAAGGGTTAATACCAACTGTGATGAGACTAGGGGAGGGTGAAGGGTTAATACCAACTGTGATGAGACTAGGGGGAGGGTGAAGGGTTAATACCACATCAACTGTGATGAGACTATGGGGAGGGTGAAGGGTTAATACCAACTGTGATGAGACTAGGGGAGGGTGAAGGGTTAATACTAACTGTAAGTCGCTCTGGATAAGAGCGTCTGCTAAATGACGTAAATGTAAATGTAAATGTAGATACCAACTGTGATGAGACTGGGGGGAGGGTGAAGGGTTAAAACCAACTGTGATGAGACTAGGGGAGGGTGAAGGGTTAATACCACATCAACTGTGATGAGACTAGGGGAGGGTGAAGGGTTAATACCACATCAACTGTGATGAGACTAGGGGAGGGTGAAGGGTTAATACCACATCAACTGTGATGAGACTAGGGGGAGGGTGAAGGGTTAATACCACATCAACTGTGATGAGACTAGGGGAGGGTGAAGGGTTAATACCACATCAACTGTGATGAGACTAGGGGAGGGTGAAGGGTTAATACCACATCAACTGTGATGAGACTAGGGGGGGTGAAGGGTTAATACCACATCAACTGTGATGAGACTAGGGGGGGTGAAGGGTTAATACCACATCAACTGTGATGAGACTAGAGGGAGGGTGAAGGGTTAATACCAACTGTGATGAGACTAGAGGGAGGGTGAAGGGTTAATACCACATCAACTGTGATGAGACTAGAGGGAGGGTGAAGGGTTAATACCAACTGTGATGAGACTAGGGGGAGGGTGAAGGGTTAATACTAACTGTAAGTCGCTCTGGATAAGAGCGTCTGCTAAATGACGTAAATGTAAATGTAAATGTAGATACCAACTGTGATGAGACTGGGGGGAGGGTGAAGGGTTAATACCAACTGTGATGAGACTAGGGGAGGGTGAAGGGTTAATACCACATCAACTGTGATGAGACTAGGGGAGGGTGAAGGGTTAATACCAACTGTGATGAGACTAAAGGGAGGGTGAAGGGTTAATACCACATCAACTATGATGAGACTAAAGGGAGGGTGAAGGGTTAATACCACATCAATTATGATGAGACTAAAGGGAGGGTGAAGGGTTAATACCACATCAACTGTGATGAGACTAGGGGAGGGTGAAGGGTTAATACCAACTGTGATGAGACTAGGGGGAGGGTGAATGGTTAATACCACATCAACTATGATGAGACTAAAGGGAGGGTGAAGGGTTAATACCACATCACCTATAATGAGACAAAAGGGGGGTGAAGGGTTAATACCACATCAACTATGATGAGACTAAAGGGAGGGTGAAGGGTTAATACCACATCAACTGTGATGAGACTAGGGGAGGGTGAAGGGTTAATACCACATCAACTGTGATGAGACTAGGGGAGGGTGAAGGGTTAATACCACATCAACTGTGATGAGACTAGGGGGGGGTGAAGGGTTAATACCACATCAACTGTGATGAGACTAGGGGAGGGTGAAGGGTTAATACCACATCAACTGTGATGAGACTAGAGGGAGGGTGAAGGGTTAATACCAACTGTGATGAGACTAGAGGGAGGGTGAAGGGTTAATACCACATCAACTGTGATGAGACTAGGGGGAGGGTGAAGGGTTAATACTAACTGTAAGTCGCTCTGGATAAGAGCGTCTGCTAAATGACGTAAATGTAAATGTAAATGTAGATACCAACTGTGATGAGACTGGGGGGAGGGTGAAGGGTTAAAACCAACTGTGATGAGACTAGGGGAGGGTGAAGGGGTTAATACCACATCAACTGTGATGAGACTAGGGGAGGGTGAAGGGTTAATACCACATCAACTGTGATGAGACTAAAGGGAGGGTGAAGGGGTTAATACCACATCAACTATGATGAGACTAGGGGAGGGTGAAGGGTTAATACCACATCAACTGTGATGAGACTAGGGGAGGGTGAAGGGTTAATACCACATCAACTATAATGAGACTAAGGGGGGTGAAGGGGTTAATACCACATCAACTGTGATGAGACTAAAGGGGAGGGTGAAGGGTTAATACCACATCAACTGTGATGAGACTAGAGGGAGGGTGAAGGGTTAATACCACAACTGTGATGAGACTAGAGGGAGGGTGAAGGGTTAATACCACATCAACTGTGATGAGACTAGGGGGAGGGTGAATGGTTAATACCAACTGTGATGAGACTAGGGGAGGGTGAAGGGTTAATACCACATCAACTGTGATGAGACTAGGGGAGGGTGAAGGGTTAATACCAACTGTGATGAGACTAGGGGGAGGGTGAAGGGTTAATACCACATCAACTATGATGAGACTCTCTAAAGGGAGGGTGAAGGGTATTAATACCACCAACTGTGATGAGACTAAAGGGAGGGTGAAGGGTTAATACCAACTGTGATGAGACTAGGGGAGGGTGAAGGGTTAATACCAACTGTGATGAGACTAGGGGAGGGTGAAGGGTTAATACCACCACTGTGATGAGACTAGGGGGGTGAAGGGTTAATACCACATCAACTGTGATGAGACTAGGGGAGGGTGAAGGGTTAATACCACATCAACTGTGATGAGACTAGGGGAGGGTGAAGGGTTAATACCACATCAACTGTAATGAGACTAGGGGGGGTGAAGGGTTAATACCACATCAACTGTGATGAGACTAGAGGGAGGGTGAAGGGTTAATACCAACTGTGATGAGACTAGAGGGAGGGTGAAGGGTTAATACCACATCAACTGTGATGAGACTAGGGGAGGGTGAAGGGTTAATACCACATCAACTGTGATGAGACTAGGGGAGGGTGAAGGGTTAATACCAACTGTGATGAGACTAGGGGAGGGTGAAGGGTTAATACCAACTGTGATGAGACTAGGGGGAGGGTGAATGGTTAATACCACATCAACTATGATGAGACTAAAGGGAGGGTGAAGGGTTAATACCACATCAACTATGATGAGACTAAAGGGAGGGTGAAGGGTTAATACCACATCAACTGTGATGAGACTAGAGGGAGGGTGAAGGGTTAATACCACATCAACTGTAATGAGACTAGGGGGGGTGAAGGGTTAATACCACATCAACTGTGATGAGACTAGGGGAGGGTGAAGGGTTAATACCACATCAACTGTATGAGACTAGGGGGGTGAAGGGTTAATACCACATCAACTGTGATGAGACTAGAGGGAGGGTGAAGGGTTAATACCACATCAACTGTGTGGACAGTATGCGGATCCAATAGGAAGTTTTGTTGTCACTTTCCATCAGCGATAGAAGTTCTGTAAACTGTAATCATTTATAATCCATTATGAATCAGCGCTTGGGTGACAACGTTACCAACGTGTTTGATGTCGAACAAAACAGAATAGCTACATGTATGCTATTATTTTTTGTTGCACTGCACATTTCAGCAGATAATGACAGTTATGTGACAAGAACGCCATCTTACCTGTGGGTACCCATCCTTTAATTAGGAATGAGAGGAGGACACATTGACAGACCAAACAAAGAAAAACACACCATGGATGAAAAAAAAAAAATAATGCACAGAGTAGCATTGACAATAGTAAATATAATTTACTTGACCATGAATGTTTGCATGCGTGAATTGCAGCAACAAATAGCTCAATGACGCATATTGAAGCATCATTACAATGAATAGCAGCACAACCATAGCTCAAATATATAGACCATCATCTATGGATGACTCAGAGGCGGGCTTTGTTCAAATACTTTTTTTAGAATGCATCCTTTTTTTCCCACCAATGAGCAAATCACTGATCACTATGCAATTTACAAGCGAAAGCAAGGTCACTATCCCTACTGCTTTCACTTACCTCAACAAGGAAGGAAAAACAATAAGGGATACTTGGGGATTTTGGCAATGAGGCCCTTTATCTACTTCCCAGGAGTCAGATGAACTTGTGGATACCATTTTTATGTCTCTGTGTCAAGTAAGAATAAATCCTGAAGTATCGCTCTAAGGCAAAAAGAGGAAGGAAGAAGGGAGAGAAGGAAGGATACATCTTTAAAGTATTTGAACAGGGTCTGTGTCCATTCTGTCTTACCTCAGAGGAGGAGAACATGTGAGACTCTGTACGGTAGATGCCTATGGGAATCTCAGCGCTGGAGGAACACAGCTTCTGGAACAACCTGCCATACGTCCTGATCCACAGGTCCTCCTCTGTCACCTTCATCTGGGGAGGAGCAGGGAGGTAGACACATTCAGTACATACAGACACACAGACACAGACACACACACACACACACACACACACACACACACACACACACACACACACACACACACACACACACACACACACACACACACACACATACACACACAGGCAGTACACACATCCTAACATACTATATCCATACTTACTGCACACAGGTAACCCGACCCAGGCGTTGTGTCCAGGCCTAGTAGAAGTCTTGCTATGGGAATCATATAGTCCTTCACAAATGACTGTAAAAACAAGAGAATGTATTAACAAACAGGAGGAACCATAGACTAGAAATACACTCAAATCTAGTCCCAGAGAAAACATTATAGAGTAGTAGTAAAAAACTACTGAATGATCACATAGCTCTTAAACATACGGTAGTTCTCTCTCGCTCTCTCTCCCTCTCTCGCTCTCTCTGAATAGAGTATTGCCTCGAGACACTGATCTAAGATCAGTTTTGAGGTTCTCCACCTAATAGTTCAGATTTAGAGAAGGTAAGCTGATCATAGATCGGTGCCTAAGGGAGAGACTAAGCTGACAATAGATGTGTACCTAAGGGAGAGACTAAGCTGATCATAGATGTGTGTCTAAGGGAGAGACTAAGCTGATCAAACAGTCCATGTACACTCTGCTGGCTGAGACAAGGTGATACACCCACCTGGTAGAGCAGCGTATCCAGCATACTAATACTGAACACTCTGCCTGCAGCGAACGGCAGGCGGAACATGAAGGCCAGGTTGGAACCCTTATCACGCTCTATCTGTAAGGGGGGAGAGGGAGGAGAGAGCAGAGAGAGAGGGGGGAGAGGGAGGGGAAGGAGAGAGAGAGGGGAGATGGCGGACAGAGAGAGAGGGGAGAGGGAGGACAGAGAGAGAGGGAGGAGAGAGCAGAGAGAGAGAGGGGAGAGCATATAGAGAGAGGGGAGAGAGAGGGGGAGGAAAGAGAGAGGGGAGAGTAGATAGAGAGAGGGGAGAGGGAGGGGGAGGAGAGAGAGAGGGGAGAGGGAGGACAGAGAGAGAGGGAGGAGAGAGCAGAGAGAGAGGGAGGAGAGAGCAGAGAGAGAGAGGGGAGAGCATATAGAGAGAGGGGAGAGAGAGGGGGAGGAGAGAGAGAGGGGAGAGTAGATAGAGAGAGGGGAGAGGGAGGGGAGGAGATAGAGAGGGGAGAGGGACAGAGAGAGAGGGAGGAGAGAGCAGATAGAGAGAGGGGAGAGGGAGGGAGGGAGGGAGAGGGAGAGGGAGAGGGAGAGAGAGAGAGAGAGAGAGAGAGAGAGAGAGAGAGAGAGAGAGAGAGAGAGAGAGAGAGAGAGAGAGAGCAGAGAGAGAGAAGAGAGAGAGAGGGAGGAGAGAGGGACAGAGAGAGAGGGAGGAGAGAGCAAATAGAGAGACGGGAGAGGGAGGGGAGGAGAGAGAGGGGGAGAGGGAGGGGGAGGAGAGAGAGACAGAGGAGAGAGAGAGAGAGAGAGAGAGAGAGAGAGAGAGAGAGAGAGAGAGAGAGAGAGAGAGGGGGGAGAGTGGAGAGAGAGAATGAGAGAAAGAATGAGAGAAAGAGGGAAGGGAGAGAGAGAGAGCACATGAAATGTAACCAGCTGGCTTGTTAACCCAGCCCAGGGCTCTATATCTTCATGTCTGAGTCTGTGTAACAGAGTGCACCTCCCACATGACATCCACACAGACAGAGAGTCAGTAATTAGGGCTGAAGCCTTAGATCTAAAGATGGAGGAGTTACATGTCCTCACGCTGAACTCACCTTCTCTAGTTTGGAGAGAGCCAGAGAGTAGCAGTCCTTAGCTCTGAACTGCATAAATCTCATGTTGGAGGGGTGGGTCAGCTCAGTGATGATACTAAGACTGGGGAACAGCCTGGAGGGAGAGATGGGTAGAGAGAGAGGGAGAGGGTGGAGGGAGAGAGGAGAGAGTGAGCGTAGAAAGGAAGGAAGGAAGGAAGGAAGGAAGGAAGGAAGGAAGGAAGGAAGGAAGGAAGGAAGGAAGGAAGGAAGGAAGGAAGGAAGGAAGGAAGGAAGGAAGGAAGGAAGGAAGGAAGGAAGGAAGGAAGGAAGGAAGGAAGGAAGGAAGGAAGGAAGGAAGGAATGGTTTCAGTTTTGGGATGTTGAAGATGATAGATGCTCTGATAGATGCTGTTTAATATAGTTTCACCCAAGGGTTTATTCATTTTACTTTCAGGAAAAAACAACTACATCTAACACTTTCATCTGACTTTCCAGTGTGTATTTTATTGTTTTATGTCGCTTCCTTGCTTGAAAAATGAATTTCCCTCTTGAATTTTAAAGACTGAGTATTCATAATGACTTACTATACTGCAAGTAGTCCACACTGTGCCTCAATAGGTTACTCGAAATGGAGACAAACAATCTGTGTACAGTGTATTTACTGTATATCATTAAACATAGGAGCAGGCATCTCACAGCATACCTGAACATGGTCTGTACGTTGACTATGGTCTTGGCGTCTGCCATATAGTCTTCCTCAGCACTCATGGTGCTCTCCTTGTCCACCACCACCAGGTTATCAGCATAGATGATGCCACACTGCAGAAGATTGTCCAGGCTGCCACAAAGAGAACCCATCACAACACAACACATCGGGATAAGCTGCCGCAAAGAGAACCCAGCACAATATATCATATTATGACATTCATGATTTTGACATTTACCTGGCCTATTATATGTAATTAATGACACTTGTTAATTCCAAATCCCCTGGATAGTAATGAAATTATACGTCATGTGACATGATATATAGCTTATTGTTTCCTGTCATTTATGTGTAAATGAAGGAGTACCGCATAATGTCCTTGGGATGTCATTGGAATCGACCAGGGTCAATGTAATTCTGTGAAGTGGGACGTTCCAGTAAAGAAAGAGTAATGAACACATACTTATCTATAGTTCCAGCCATGAAGTAGACCATTGGGAAACAGCAGATGGCTTCAAGGAAGTGGTTGTCAGGCCTGCAGGAAACACACCACTACATCAATAGGGACATAGACAACTGCAACCTCACATAAAGTACAGCACATAGTTAGCTAGCTGAATAAAGTGGGTTGAGTCTATTCCTTTAAACATTGGACCGCTGTGGTGCACAACAATTCTGATTTCTAAAGGTGGAAGTTGGGAGAGTTTTTGTTCGGGTGGTTCAGTGAAACAATTATAGTTTCTGAGGTGGAAGTTTTGGTGAGGGAGGCCCTGCTCTCTCCTCTCCCAGATGTTTAGTTCATTTCATTCCGATCTCCTCTGCATTATTGTAGCCATTTGCTACAGCCTGTCAACTATGCCTCTGCCTATCCCTGTTCTCTCCTCTCTGCACAGGCTACACAAACGCCTCACACCGCGTGGCTGCTGCCTCTCTAACCTGGTGGTCCCTGCACGCACCCCACACCTGGAGTTCCAGGTCTCAGGCAGCCTCTGGAACTGCCGTTCTGCTGCCAACAAAGCTGACTTCATCCCCGCCTATGCTAACCTCCAGTCCCTCGACTTCCTGGCGCTGACGGAAACATGGATTACCACTGAAAACACTGCTACTCCTACTGCTCTCTCCTCGTCTGACCATGTGTTCTCGCATACCCCGAGAGCATCTGGTCAGAGGGGTGGTGGCACAGGAATCCTCATCTCTCCCAAGTGGACATTCTCAATTTTTCCCCTAACCCACCTGTCTATCTCCTCATTTGAATTCCATGCTGTCACAGTCACTAGCCCATTTAAGCTTAATATCCTTGTCATCTATCGCCCTCCAGGTTCCCTTGGAGAGTTCATCAATGAGCTTGACGCCTTGATAAGTTCCTTTCCTGAGGATGGCTCACCCCTCACAGTTTTGGGGGGATTTCAACCTCCCTATGTCCACATTTGACTCATTTCTCTCTGCCTCCTTCTTTCCACTCCTCTCGTCTTTTGACCTCACCCTCTCACCGTCCCCCCTACTCACAAGGCAGGCAATACGCTTGACCTCATCTTTACTAGATGCTGCTCTTCTACTAATCTCACTGCAACTCCCCTCCATGTCTCCGACCACTACTTTGTATCCTTTTCTCTCTCGCTCTCCTCCAACACTACTCACTCTGCCCCTACACAGATGGTAATGCGCCGCCGCATCCTTCGCTCTCTCTCTCCCACTACTCTCTCCTCTTCCATCCTATCATCTCTTCCCTCTGCTCAATCCTTCTCCCTCCAATCTCCTGATTCTGCCTCCTCAACCCTCCTCTCCTCCCTTTCTGCATCCTTTGACTCTCTGTGTCCCCTATCCTCCCGGCCGGCTCGGTCCTCCCCTCCAGCTCCGTGGCTTGATGACTCATTGCGAGCTCACAGAACAGAGCTCCGGGCAGCGGAGCGGAAATGGAAGAAAACTAAACTCCCTGCCGACCTGGCATCTTTTCACTCCCTCCTCTCTACATTTTCTTCATCTGTTTCTGCTGCTAAGGCCACTTTCTACCACTCTAAATTCCAAGCATCTGCCTCTAACCCTAGGAAGCTCTTTGCCACATTTTCCTCCCTCCTGAATCCCCCCCCCCCCTCCTCTCTCTCTGTGGATGACTTCGTCAACCACTTTGAAAAGAAGGTTGACGACATCCGATCCTCGTTTGTTAAGTCTAATGACACTGCTGGTCCTACTCACACTGCCCTACCCTATGCTTTGACTTCTTTCTCCCCTCTCTCTCCAGATAAAATCCTGCGACTTGTGACTGCAGGCCGCCCAACAACCTGCCCGCTTGACCCCATCCCCTCCTCTCTTCTCCAGACCATCTCCGGTGACCTTCTCCCCTACCTCACCTCGCTGATCAACTCATCCTTGACCGCTGGCCATGTCCCTTCCGTCTTCAAGAGAGCGAGAGTTGCTCCCCTTCTCAAAAAACCAACACTCGATCCCACTGATGTCAACAACTACAGACCAGTATCCCTTCTTTCTTTTCTTTCCAAAACTATTGAGCGTGCCGTCTTTAGCCAACTCTCTTGCTATCTCTCTCAGAATGACCTTCTTGATCCAAACCAGTCAGGTTTCAGGACTGGTCATTCAACTGAGACTGCTCTTCTCTGTGTCACGGAGGCTCTCCGCACTGCTAAAGCTAACTCTCTCTCCTCTGCTCTTGTCCTTCTAGACCTGTCTGCTGCCTTTGATACTGTGAACCATCAGATCCTCCTCTCCACCCTCTCCGAGCTGGGCATCTCCGGCGCGGCTCACTCCTGGATTGCGTCCTACCTGACCGGTCGCTCCTACCAAGTGGCGTGGCGAGAAGCTGTCTCCGCACCACGTGCTCTCACCACTGGTGTCCCCCAGGGCTCAGTTCTAGGCCCTCTCCTTTTCTCCCTATACACCAAGTCGCTTGGCTCTGTCATATCCTCACATGGCCTCTCCTATCATTGCTACGCTGACGATACACAACTAATCTTCTCCTTTCCCCCTTCTGATGACCAGGTGGCGAATCGCATCTCTGCATGTCTGGCAGACATATCAGTATGGATGACGGATCACCACCTCAAGCTGAACCCTGGCAAGACAGAGCTGCTCTTCCTCCCGGGGAAGGACTGCCCGTTCCATGATCTCGCCATCACGGTTGACAACTCCGTTGTGTCCTCCTCCCAGAGTGCGAAGAGCCTTGGCGTGACCCTGGACAACACCCTGTCGTTCTCCGCTAACATCAAGGCGGTGACCCGCTCCTGCAGGTTCATGCTCTACAACATTCGGAGAGTACGACCCTGCCTTACACAGGAAGCGGCACAGGTCCTAATCCAGGCACTTGTCATCTCCCGTCTGGATTACTGCAACTCGCTGTTGGCTGGCCTCCCTGCCTGTGCCATTAAACCCCTACAACTCATCCAGAATGCCGCAGCCCGTCTGGTGTTCAACCTTCCCAAGTTCTCTCACGTCACCCCCCTCCTCCGCACACTCCACTGGCTTCCAGTTGAAGCTCGCATCCGTTACAAGACCATGGTGCTTGCCTATGGAGCAGCGAGGGGAACGGCACCTCTGTACCTTCGGGCTCTGATCAGTCCCTACACCCAAACGAGGGCATTGCGTTCATCTACCTCTGGCCTGCTGGCTCCCCTTCCTCTGCGGAAGCATAGTTCCCGCTCAGCCAAGTCAAAACTGTTCGCTGCTCTGGCACCCCAATGGTGGAACAAGCTCCCTCACGACGCCAGGACAGCGGAGTCACTCACCACCTTCCGGAGACATTTGAAACCCCACCTCTTTAAGGAAGTCCTATACCAAGTCCTATATCAAGACCCAAACCAAGTCTTATACCAAGTCCTATACCAAGTCCTATACCAAGTCCTATATCAAGTCTTATACCAAGTCTTATACCAAGTCCTACAGTATACCACATCCTATACCAAGTCCTATACCAAGTCCTATACCAAGTCCTATACCAGGTCCTATACTAAGTCCTATATCAAGTCCTATACCAAGTCCTATACCTTTTCAAGTCTTAAACAACAAGTTTAATGCATTATGAAAACATGTATAGGTATTTTTATGCATCTAGGCTGTTTAAATGCATTACACACAGATGGATACATGATATGTTATCTACAACCATTATAAAGAGGCACAGACCACTCATGTGGTTGCTTATGGAGTAACCTCACCCTCAAGCTATTGCACACAGTGCAGTCCGGTGCATGAAACTACTTACGGGTAGTCTAATAGCAGTACGATAGGGCTGAGCTCTTTCCTGGGGCGGTAGTAGGCCCGAAGAGGGACGATGAAGTTATAGAGGCCGTTCCCTGCCATCTCTGCAGATACTATGATCAGCTTGTTCTTAAAACCATAGGCCTTGGCATCCTCAAAACTGTTGTGCCTGCAACCCTGGATGTGGTAGAAAGTTAGGTGAAAGGTAATTATGTTTCAGGGTTGTTATAATGATTTAAATGTTTGTCAGTGTTATTGAGTGAAGCCTAAGGCAAGTTTAGTGTCCATAAAAATATGATATTCCATATACTATTGTGACAACACTAGACAGTTATGTTTGGCTGTTATACAAAGCTACTGTTGAAGTCGGAAGTTTACATACACCTTAGCCAAATACATTTAACCTCAGTTTTTCACAATTCCTGACATTTAATCCTAGTAAAAATTCCCTGTCTTAGGTCAGTTAGGATCACCACTTTATTTTGAGAATGTGAAATGTCAGAATAATAGTAGAGAGAATGATTTCTTTCAGCTTTTATTTCTTTCATCACATTCCCAGTGGGTCAGAAGTTTACATACACTCAATTAGTATTTGGTAGCATTGCTTTAAATTGTTTGACTTGGGTCAAACATTTTGGGTAGCCTTCCACAAGCTTCCCACAATAAGTTTGGTGAATTTTGGCCCATTCCTCCAGACAGAGCTGGTGTAACTGAGTCAGGTTTGTAGGCCTCCTTGCTCGCACACGCTTTTTCAGTTCTGCCCACAAATTTTCTATAGGATTGAGGTCAGGGCTTTGTGATGGCCACTCCAATACCTTGACTTTGTTGTCCTTAAGCCATTTTGCCACAACTTTGGAAGTATGCTAAGGGTCATTGTCCATTTGGAAGACCCATTTGCGACCAAGCTTTAACTTCCTGACTGATGTCTTGAGATGTTGTTTCAACATATCCACATAATTTTTCTTCCTCATTGTCACGATCGTCGTAGAGAGTAGACCAATGCGCAGTGTTGGTTGCGAACATACTTAACTTTATTATCTTAAGTGATAATATAACAACAAAACAATAAACGAAACGTGCAGTCCTACGGTTAACACAGAAACAAACCAAACGGAAACAAGATCCCACAAACACTAAGGGAAACAGACTGTTTAAATATGGCTCCCAATCAGAGACAACCAGCAACAGCTGACACTCGTTGCCTCTGATTGGGAGCCACTCTGGCCAACATAGAAATACAACAACTAGAACTCCCACACAGAACATAAACACATAGAATCTACACACCCTGGCTCAACATATAGAGTCCCCATAGCCAGGGTGTGACAGTACCCCCCCCCCCAAAGGCGCGGACTGCGACCGCGCCTCCACATAAATAAACCAGGGGAGGGCTGGGTGGGCATTCCTCCTCGGAGGCGGTTCCGGCTCCGGGCTTGACCACCACCCTCTAATAATCCCCCCGTAGCGCCCCTGGTCCGGACTGGCCCCGCTGGCTGGAGCTGGACTGGACATCGTAGGAGCGGATTGCTTCAGCTCCGGTGTGGAGCAGCTGACCGGTACCTGACCAGGCACCGGTGACCCAAGCACGGGTTGTGCCGGACTGACGACGCACACCCCTGGCTTGGTGCGTGGAGCAGGAGCGGGCCGGACCGGACTGACGATGCGCACCCCTGGCTTGGTGCGTGGAGCAGCAACGGGCCGGACCGGGCTGACGATGCGCACCCCTGGCTTGGTGCGTGGAGCAGGAACGGGCCGGACCGGGCTGACGATGCGCACCCCTGGCTTGGTGCGTGGAGCAGCAACGGGCCGGACCGGGCTGACGATGCGCACCCCTGGCTGGGTGCGTGGGCAGGAACGGGCGGACCGGGCTGACGATGCGCACCCCTGACTTGGTGCGTGGAGCAGGAACGGGCTGGACCGGGCTGGCGACTCGCACCCCTGGCTTGGTGCGGTGGCAGCAACGGGCCGGGCCGGGCTGGCGACGCGCACCCTAGCTTGGTGCGTGGGCAGGAACGGGCCGGGCCGGGCTGACGACGCGCACCGGACTTGGTGCGTGGCAGGAACGGGCCGGACGGGCTGGCGACTCGCACCGCGGCTTGGTGCGAGTGGCAGGAACAGGCCGGGCCGGGCTGGCGACGCGCACCGTAGCTTGGTGCGAGTGCAGGAACAGGCCGGGCCGGGCTGGCGACGCGCACCGTAGGCTTGGTGCGAGTGGCAGGAACAGGCCGGGCCGGGCTGGCGACGCGCACCGTAGGCTTGGTGCGAGTGGCAGGAACAGGCCGGGCCGGGCTGGCGACGCCCACCGTAGGCTTGGTGCGAGGAGCAGGAACAGGCCGGGCCGGGCTGGCGACGCGCACCGTAGGCTTGGTGCGGGGAGCAAGAACAGGCCGGGCTGGCGACGCGCACCGTAGGCTTGATGCGAGGGGCAGGAACAGGCCGGGCCGGGCTGGCGACGCACACCGTAGGCTTGGTGCGGGGAGCAGGAACAGGCCGGGCTGGGCTGGCGACGCGCACCGTAGGCTTGGTGCGAGGGGCAGGAACAGGCCGGGCCGGGCTGGGCTGGCGACGCACATCTTAGGCTTGGTGCGAGGAGCAGGAACAGGCCGGGCCGGGCTGGCGACGCGCACCATCCACTTAGTGCGGGGAGCAGGAACGGGCCGGACCGGACTGGTGACGCACACCACTTGCTTGGTGTGAGGAGCGGGACTGGGTTTCGTCATAACCCTCCGCTCCCTCAGCTGCCTACCGAGTTCCTCTCGCCGTGCCTCAATTCTCACCTTCTCCCTTATCGCCTCCAATAGCTCCACCCTCTGCACCACTAACTCCTGCTCCCTCTGCGCCAATAGCCCCCTTAACCTGGTGGCCTCCTCACCTAACCTCCTACTACGCCCTGTCGCTGCCTCCTGCTGCCCCGTCGCCCATGCCGTATGCCCCCCCCCTACATTTTTTTTGGGGTTGCCTCTCGTCCGTCCGATGACGACACTGTTGACGCCGTTGCTCCTCTCTCCGTCGCGCCTCTACCGTCTCACTCCATGGACGGCGATCCATCCCGGCCTGGATTTCCTCCCAGGTCCAGGACCCCTGCCCGTCCAATATTTGCTCCCACGTCCAGGCTGCCTGCTCCTGGACACGCTGCTTGGTCCTGGTATGGTGGGATCTTCTGTCACGATCGTCGTAGAGAGTAGACCAATGCGCAGTGTTGGTTGCAAACATACTTAACTTTATTATCTTAAGTGATAATATAACAACAAAACAATAAACGAAACGTGCAGTCCTACGGTTAACACAGAAACAAACCAAACGGAAACAAGATCCCACAAACACTAAGGGAAACAGACTGTTTAAATATGGCTCCCAATCAGAGACAACAAGCAACAGCTGACACTCGTTGCCTCTGATTGGGAGCCACTCTGGCCAACATAGAAATACAACAACTAGAACTCGCACACAGAACATAAACACATAGAATCTACACACCCTGGCTCAACATATAGAGTCCCCAGAGCCAGGGTGTGACACTCATGATGCCATCTATTTTGTGAAGTGCACCAGTCCCTCCTGCAGCAAAGCACCCCCACAACATGATGCTGCTACCCCCGTGCTTCACGGTTGGGATGTTGTTCTTAGGCTTGCAAGCGACCCCCTTTTTCCCTCCAAACATAACGATGGTCATTATGGCCAAACATTCCTATTTTTGTTTCATCAGACCAAAGGACATTTCTCCAAAAAGTACGATCTTTGTACGCATGTGAAGTTGCAAACCGTAGTCAGGCTTTTTTATGGCGGATTTGGAGCAGTGGCTTCTTCCTTGCTGAGCGGCCTTTCAGGTTATGTCGATATAGGACTCGTTTTACTGTGGATATTGATACTTTTGTACCTGTTTCCTCCAGCATCTTCACAAGGTCCTTTGCTGTTGTTCTGGGATTGATTTGCACTTTTCGCATCAAATTACGTTCATCTCTAGGAGACAGAACGCATCTCCTTAATGAGCGGTATGACGGCTGTGTGGTCCAATGGTGTTTATACTTGCGTACTATTGTTTGTACAGATGAACGCGGTACCTTCAGGCGTTTGGAAATTGCTCCCAAGGATGAACCAGACATGTGGAGGTCTACCATTTTTTTCTGAAGTCTTGGCTGATTTCTTTTCATTTTCCCATGATGTCAAGCAAAGAGGCACTGGGTTTGAAGGTATGCCTTGAAATACATCCACAGGTACACCTCCAATTGACTCAAATGATGTCAATTAGCCTATCAGAAGCTTCTAAAGCCATGAAATAATTTTCTGGAATTTTCCAAGCTGTTTAAAGGCACAGTCAATGTAGTGTATGTAAACTTCTGACCCACTGGAATTGTGATACAGTGAATTATAAGTGTAATAATCTGTCTATAAATAATTGTTGGAAAAATGACTTGTGTCATGCACAAAGTAGATGTCCTAACCGACTTGCCAAAACTATAGTTTGTTAACAAAAAATGTGTGGAGTGGTTGAAAAACAAGTTTTAATGACTCCAATTTAAGTGTATGTAAACTTCCGGCTTCAACTGTACGTACACTTTCTATTCATACAACCAAGTTTACAAAGAAGAGCCCATGTACAATACAATTGTTTAGACATGGTGCAAACAAGACAGCTCAACACAATAGGATACAATAGAATTGTTTGCTGTCTTTGGAACAGGACTGTGTGGCTTTAATAATTACTACATGAGACAACAAAATCAAGTTAGTTTTTGCACATCCTTGTCTCTACTCACCTTGTCCAGGCGAAGGCAACAGAAGGAGGCTTTCTGTGGTAGGAGATGGCACAGGGTTGGAGAGCTGCCAATGTAGGGCGAGTTGGGAGGATATCCTTTCACAAAACTGAGGTGCAAAATGAACAACAAATACACACTTTCAGTCAGAGAGACTTTAGAAGAGGCAATGAACCAAAAACTTTTGCGACAAGGTGATCTATTAAATAATGTATCAATGTCAATCATTGACATGAGTATTTGTCATTGTAAAGTATTGTACACATGTTGAAGGTGAACACAAAGGATTGATGGATTGTTACCATCAGTATCAAGACTGAGTGAGTGTATCCTTTTCTCAAAGGCTTGTCTATCATGACCACACAGGGGCACTGTGGACTTCAAGAGCTGACTGTATGGTGTTCTCTCTCTCTCTCTCTCTCTCTCTCTCTCTCTCTCTCTCTCTCTCTCTCTCTCTCTCTCTCTCTCTCTCTCTCTCTCTCTCTCTCTCTCTCTCTCTCTCTCTCTCTCTCTCTCTCTCTCTCTCTCTCTCTCTCTCTCTCTCTCTCTCTCTCTCTCTCTCTCAATTAAATCAATTAAATCAATTAAAGCTGCTTTATTGGCATGAAAAACATTGCGTCAATATTGCCAAAGCAACAATGTATACAATATACATTGTAATAAAATAATAAAGAATAACAAATAATTATAAACAAATGGTAGTAAATAATAATAAATAAATAACAACAATAAAATGGTAACAGTCAATAGTATAAATATAATAAATATACTAATCTAAATATGGAAAATGAAACTATAACTAACTTATAACTAAATAACGGTCATCTTCACCATTATATCAGTACTACAACTACCATCATCATTACTACCACTACTACCACCACCATCATTAAACTGCTATCATTACCATTACCACCCATACCACTACTATTTGGAATGATAAACAACAATAATAATGATAACAACAATAATAGCAATAACAATAATAATAAGTACGTTACTATTTATTATGCAGATGTTATTATTCAGTGTCCCTCAGGCTATGGCAGGCAAATACATATTTGCCTGCAAGAGGAGCCATTGCTGTTAGGCCTACTGCTGCTAGGTAGCTCTCTCTCTGCTCTCCCCCTCCCCTCTGTCTGTCCTTGATTGCAGGAGTGAAGTCTGGTGTGCGGGAGTCAGGGTTCCAGCTGCAGCTCATTCACCATAATCACCTCAGCCTTTAAGACCCGGTCAAACTTTCCACTCATCGTCAGATCATAGTCAAGACAACCATATATTTGGAACCTGACTCCTGCCTCCCTTCACTCCTACCACCACCATCCTGCTCTCCACTACTCGGGCCTCTCCTTTGGACTCACCACGGACACTAGGACATTACGGTACCACACCTGCCCTGACCTGGATCTGTACCCTCCCTGTAACCTGGACTTGCTCTTCCCCATTTATTGGAAACCTGGACTATTGAACATTATAATAAACCTGTTAAAACTTCTCTGGCTTGGTGTACTTGTCTGCATTTGGGTTCTATCCAGTTAAATCATAACAGTATGATCTGACCAACATGAACCCAGCAGACAGTAGCTCGGATACCACCCCAGAGTGCACTCAAATTTGACTGCCATAGCCAATCAGGGCATTCTACTTGGCCAACATGATACCCTGTTTAAGACGATTGCTGAGGACAGTCAGGTGCTGCTTAATCAGGTTCAATTACTCACCAATCAAGTGTCTGCCCTACTACCCCTTCAGCCCAGATCAGAGAGCCTTTTGTTTCCTGCTCCAGAGCAGCTATGACGGGAACATGGGAACCTGTGAGCATTTTTTTGACTCAATGCTCGTTAGTGTTTGAACAACAGCCCCTCACCTACGCCTCAAAAGAGCCCGTGTTGCCTACCTTATCAACTCTACTAGCGGTTCCGCTTTCGTGCCTGGGGATCCGCGGTCTGGGAGAGTCAGTCGGACATTTGCAACGCTTTACGTGGCCTTCACCACGGAGATGAGGAAGGTTTTTGACCACCCCATACGAGGCAAGGAGGCTGCAAACGGTTGTTTCTCTTCGGCAGGGGGTTCGTAGTGTCGGCGGAGATGGCAGTGGAGTTTCGGACTTTAGCAGCAGTGAGTGGTTTGAATGACGAGGCATTACAAGGAGTGTTCATCAATGCTTTGTCTGAGACTTTAAAAGATGAATTGGTGTCATATGATGAATCGCCTACGCTGGATAATCTTATTTCACTGACTATCAGGTTGGATAATCGGATTCGGGAGCGCCGCCGGGAGAGGAGTGTTAGTTCCAAGCAACCTGTCTGTCATCAACAAACTCCTCCCTGCATCGTCCCTACGGAGAGAGCCGTGTCTTCCCGAGTCGATACGAGGCAGCACTGAACCGAAGCCATGGGGTGGGTCGTGCACGGTTGTCCTCAGAGGAGCGTGCACGTCGTATTCAGGCTCGGGTCTGCCTGTATTGTGGAGAAGCTGGTCATTTCGTTCCTTCCTGCCCAGTTCGTCCGGGAAAAGGGCCGGCTCATCATTTATGGGAGAAGTTTTGGTGAGCCGAGCAGCTGATTCTTCCTTTCCTCCTGCTGCAAGAGACCCATTGCTCCTTCGGCCCATGACTATTTTTAGTTTTTCCTCTGGGTTTAATAAGTTAAAATTTGGAATAAATGTAGTCATTTCTGTGAATAATGAATTTCTTTGTGAGGAATATGTATCACAGTAAAGGAGAAAGTGCATTTCTGTTTCTACCTCCCCTGTCGTGCATTGACCACAATATACGCTCCTCTTTGGGTAGCCATGTCCTCTCTCTCTCTCTCTCTCTCTCTCTCTCTCTCTCTCTCTCTCCTACCTCCCTCTCTCTCTCTCTCTCTCTACCTCCCCCCCTCTCTCTCTCTCTCTCTCTCTCTGTCCCTCTCTCCCTCTCTCTCTCTCTATCTCTCTCTCTCTCTCTCTCTCTCTCTCTCTCTCTCTCTCTCTCTCTCTCTCTCTCTCTCTCTTCTCTCTCTCTCTCTCTCTCTTCTCTCTCTCTCTCTCTCTCTCTCTCTCTCTCTCTCTCTCTCTCTCTCTCCCTCTCTCAATTTCAATTTCAATTTCAATTCAATTTAAGGGCTTTATTGGCATGGGAAACGTGTGTTAACATTGCCAAAGCAAGTGAAGTAGATAGTAAACAAAAGTGAAATAAACAATAAATATTAACAGTAAACATTACACTCAGAAGTTTCAAAAGAATAAAGACATTTCAAATGTCATATTATGTATATATACAGTGTTGTAACAATGTGCAAATAGTTAAAGTACAAATGGGAAAATAAATTAACATAAATATGGGTTGTATTTACAATGGTGTTTGTTCTTCACTGGTTGCCCTTTTCTTGTGGCAACAGGTCACAAATCTTGCAGCTGTGATGGCACACTGTGGTTTTTCACCCAGTAGATAAGGGAGTTTATCAAAATTGGGTTTGTTTTCGAATTCTCTCTCTCTCTCTCTCTCTCTCTCTCTCTGCATGCTGGGAGTGTTTGGTGCATGCTGGGAATTGTTTGAGTGAGTGCTAAGTGCGAGTGTTGTGTAGAGTTAGATATCCTGGGTTTTCCTTTTCTTGGTGATATCCTTTTTTCTTCTATGCATGATTAAGGTTATTATTTCTATTTTCTTGTTGTGGTAGAATTAAGTATATTGTTTTTCGTGTCGAAATTACCCTGATTTTGGTGGGGATGGCGGCCCGAATGGGGACGCCGTCCCTGTCACTTCGGCACGGCTTTAGGTGTGTTACTGAAGCTACTGTCACGGTGGAGGAGGTTCTGGTCGCCGTAGGAGAGAAGGTAGGATATGAGAATGTTGCTTATGCATCACGGATGAATAAAGCGGTGGTGGTATTTCTTAAAGAAGAGCGCCTTGTTGATCGTATGGTTGAGCATGGCGTACTTCTTAAAGGAATGTTTATTCAAGTTACGCCGCTTTTTTCTCCGTCAACAAGGGTAACGATTTCAAATGTACCGCCGTTTATTCCAAATGAGCTTTTGGAGCGCGAGTTATTGCGCTTTGGGAAGTTTGCAAGTTCAATTAAGGTTGTCCCATTGGGTTGCAAACACCCGGCGTTGAAACAGGTTATGTCGTTTCGGCGACAGGTGTTTATGTTTTTGGACTCACCTGAGCAGACTTTGGAGTTATCGTTTAAGGTCAAGTATGACAATAGACTGTATATGGCTTATGCTAGTACGGGTAGTCAACAGTGTTTTGAGTGTGGGGATGTTGGTCATAAGCGACATGCTTGCCCGAAAAGGGAGAAGGCAGAGGGAGGGGCGCAGGTGGTCCTCGTAACGCCTGGGCCCACTGATGTAGGAAGAGGTGGGCTGACAGTGGTAGAGCAGCCACACGCATCTGTTGCTGAGGAACAAGTTGTCCGTGTTGAGGGCACAGAGGTGCAACTTGTACCAGAGGGAAATGTTATGCAGCAGAAAAAAATTGTTGTAGAAGGTAAGGATGGATCTGAAGGGCCATTTCCTCAGACTGGTGAGGAGGTGCCCAGTACGAGTGCTGTGGTACAGGATGGGGTACATGTGGAGCTAATCTCCCAGGTAGTGGAGGAGATGCCCACTACAAGTAATGGGTTACAGGAGAGGGTTCATGTGGAGCTAATCTCCCAGGTAGTGGAGGAGATCCCCACTATGAGTGCTGGGGTACAGGGGAGGGTTCATGTGGAGCTAGGTTCCCAGGTAGTGGAGGAGATGCCCACTACGAGTAATGGGGTTCAGGTGGGGCTAGTCTCCCAGGTAGTGGAGGAGATGCCCACTACGAGTAATGGGGTTCAGGTGGGGCTAGTCTCCCAGGTAGTGGAGGAGATGCCTGGTACGAGTGATGGGGTGCAAGTGGGGGAGTGTTGAAAGGGATGTGGTAGAGGGGAGTCAGTGGTCTGTGGCCTCAGTTGAGGAGGATCAGGAGAAGGATATGGATATCTCTCTTGATACGATATCAGCTGGTGAGGACTCAATTTACGATCTAGAGGAGGTAAATGGGTTTCTGGATCAGACTTTTGGGAAATCTGTCAAATTGGCAGATTATTTTGATGTTGATAAATTTGTGAGGTCAGCTGTGATGTTACAGAAGACGGTGGGGTTAGACCAGTTGAGTGAGAAGAAGCGGTTTCGCTTGAGGAAATTTGTTACTGCTGTTGCAGCAGCAAAAGGTGGTGGGAAACGTGGTCAAGTTAAGAGAAAATTTAAATAATGATGATGATTATGCCTCATAGGGTGTTCTATTCTATTTGTCTTGTTTCTCTGTGGTATCTTCTGCTTTTCCTTTTTCTTTTCTATATGGAGGTATTAAGGGTAGGTTCTCTCAATATTAATGGAGGAAGGGACAGGAATAAGAGGGCTTGGGTATTAGAAGTAATAAAACAGAAAAGGCTTAATGTAGTTTTCCTACAGGAGACACATAGTGATGAGGAAAATGAGGTTGACTGGGGTATGTGGTGGGAGGGGCAGCATATACTCAGTCATGGTACTAATTTCAGTACTGGGGTGGCAATCTTGTTTTCTTCAGGCTTAGGGGTGACTGTGGTATCTACAACAGAGATTGTCAAGGGTCGGGTTTTATTGGTCAAGGTGGATGTTATGTTTTTTTTTTTTTTTTTTTTTGAATGTTTATGCTCCTAATGAGGGTACAGAGCGTATTGTTGGTTTTGATAAAATAAAGGAAACCTTAAGACAGTGTGACCAAGAGGGGTGTATGGTTTTAGGGGGGACTGGAACTGTACAGTGGATTTTACTGTTGATCGCACCGCTGAAGAACCTCACCTGCGGTCAGCAATTTGTCTGTCTGGTCTATTAACTGAGTTTGAGCTTTCTGATGTGTGGAGAGTAAGGAATGCAAAAGTTAGGCAGTACACATGGCTAAAAGTTAATGAAGGTCATGTCAGTGCAGCAAGGTTAGACAGGTTGTATGTATCTGAGCAATACTGTAGTAGGGTTGGAAGGTGTGACATTACTCCTGTGGGTTTCTCTGATCACCATATTGTCACTGTTGATATTCACTTGTCCTGTCCACGAAGGTCATCATCTTATTGGTATTTTAATGTTAAATTGTTACATGATGTCATGTTTTGTGAAAGGTTTTTGTTGTTTTGGGAAAAATGGAGGGTTACAAAAGGGACTTTTGAGTCCTTGAGACAATGGTGGGAGGTTGGGAAGGCCCAAATACGATTATTTTTTCAACAGTATACTGCTCTGTCTCGAATTGAAGTTAAAGAGACTATCAGGGCCCTTGAACAGGACATTAAATCTATTGAATTGAAGTTGCTCACTCCCCGGACTAGTCATGAACTTACAGGACAAGAAACATGAACTGAGGTTGTTTCTGCATGAAAGAGTGAAGGGTGCCTTGATTAGGTCTCGTTTCGCTTCCCTCAAGGATATGGATGCTCCTAGTGCTTTTTCTTTTAACCTAGGACAGTCGACATTGCAACGTAAACAGATGGTCTGCCTTCGTCTCCCTGATGGGAAGGTGACCACGGATGACAGTGAAATGCGTCAACATGCCGTGGATTTCTATTCTGGCCTCTATAAGGCGGAGGATTGTGACTCTCTGTGTACTGAACAGTTGTTACACGGTCTTCCTCAATTGGGACCTGAGCAAAGAGTCGCATTGGACTCTGACATTACACTGCAAGAGCTGTCCACAGCAGTTATGCAGCTCTCAACAGGCCGAGCCCCTGGCATTGATGGTTTACCATCTGAGTTTTATAAGCACTTTTGGGGGTCTATTGGGGAGGATTTTTATGAAGTGGTGTGTGAATCTTTTCATGAGGGCTCTCTTCCTGTTTCTTGTCAACGTGCGGTACTTTCACTGTTGCCAAAAAAGGGGGATTTGGCTCTCATAAAAAATTGGAGACCTGTTGCTATGCTGTGTGCAGAATATAAAATTGTTTCTAAATGTCTCTCAAACAGGTTGAAAGAGTATCTGGGATTGTTGGTCCACAAGGACCAGTCCTACTGTGTACCTGATCGCTCTATTGTTGACAACTTGTTTCTAATAAGAGATGTTTTAGACATTTGTAAACTGTCTGATGTAAATGTGGGTTTACTTTCTTTGGATCAGGAGAAGGCTTTTGATCGTGTGGACCACCAGTACTTGTTTAAAACAATGAAAGCCTTTGGGTTTGGGGATGTTTTTTTGTCTTGGATGAATTTACTGTATGCTGGGGCCTCGTGTATGGTGAAGGTGGGGGGAGGTTTGAGTTGTCCATCCCTGTCCAAAGGGGCATCCCAATTTCAGGGCAGTTATACAGTCTGGCGATTGAACCAATGCTTTGTTTTTTAAGAGCGAAGCTTACTGGTTTCTCTGTGCCAGGTGTAATGAAGGGTCCCACGATAGCACTGTCTGCGTATGCAGATGACGTGACAGTTTTTATTACAGGGGGTGAGGATGTTAAGGTTCTCTCAGACGCTTTAAAGGTGTATGAGGGGGCCTCCTCAGCTAGAGTCAATTGGGGAAAGAGTGAAGCGCTGTGGGCAGGCCAGCTTCAGATGGGGTCCGCTCCACGGTTACCAGGGGGGCTTCAGTGGGGCAGAGATGGGATGAAGACTTTGGGGGTTTTTCTAGGCTCCGATGTCTTTCAGAAAAAGAACTGGGAGGGTGTAGTGAAAAAAGTGTGTGCCAGATTGTCTAGGTGGAAATGGGTGCTGCCCCAGCTGTCTTATAGGGGAAGGGTACTGGTAGCTAATAATCTTGCTGCCTCTACCCTGTGGCACAGACTAATGATTTTACAGCCACCAAAGGGTCTGATACAAGAGCTTCAGAGGACCCTTGTCAATTTCTTCTGGTCTGGACAACATTGGATTAAAGCTTCAGCCCTGTACCTGCCACTGCACGAGGGTGGGCAAGGCCTGGTGGACATTTCTTCCAGGATCATGGCTTTCCGGCTTCAGGCAGCCCAGAGAATGTTGTACAGTGACGGTTCTAGCTGGGTTGACACAGCCTACACATTGATGAGGAGAGCGGGCTGTTTGGGCTTAGACAAGCACCTTTTCCTCTTAAAGCTGGAGGGGGGTGAGTTGCCTGGCCTGACTCCATTTTATGAGTCTGTTATGCAGGCTTGGAGAGTTCTGGTCAAGTCCCGTAAGGCCTGCACGCCACCAGGGATGTGGCTTTTTGAAGAGCCTCTTTTTCACAACACTGCCATCCAGTCCCGTGTTCTGGGTTCAGCTAGCCTACATTCATGCCTGTTAGGCGTGGGGTGTACTAAGCTGGGTCATCTGATGTGTAACAGGAATAGGTCGTTGGAGGAGCTGGGAGAAAGAGCGGGGATCCGATCATCTCACCTACTGAGGAAGGTCGTCGCTAAGGTCTGTGACTCCTTGCCAAGTACTTCATCTGCAGTATGTGACTGACACTTCCAATTCTGATCGGTGGAAGGAGGGTCTGGATTATGTGTTCCCTGCACTGATTGTTAGTGCTGCGGCGGGGGCATTCGAGGAGGACGTGGGGATGCTGCTTTCCTTCGATACCCCGGAGCTGGGGGAGTTCAAGGAGGTGGGAAAGAAGGCCATGTACAGAATATGTGTAAAGGTGTCCCATGCCTCTTCCCTGGAAGGGGTAAAATCGACGAGGTGGGCGGGTGTGCTTGGTCCAGGTGCCTCCCCAAAGGCTGTTGGCGATCATTATACAAACTGCCTATTGATAAGAGGACAGCTGACCTCCAATGGAGGATAATACATGGAGCCATAGCCACCAACATGTATCTGGTACACCTGGATCCTACTGTTGGGGAGGAGTGTCCATTCTGTGCTGAGTCTGAAACTCTGGCACATCTGTTTTTACAGTGTCCCAGGTTGGTCGGGATGATTGACCTGATCACTAATTGGTTCTCAGCTCTGGGAGAGGTTTTCTCTTCCCAACTGTATATATTTGGGCCAAAGTACAGGTTTAGTCAGAAAGGTGTAGTTGTGTTGCTTAATTTTGTGTTAGGGGCAGCAAAATTAGCAATATGGAAGACCCAAAAGAATAGTATTCGGGGATAGGGGTCTGTGGATGTGGTGGGAATGCTGGAGGGGATGTTGGCAGCGAGACTAAGGGTTGAGTTTGCCTATTATAAACTTGTCAACAATATTGATCTGTTTATGAGTATATGGGGTATTCAGAGGCTATTGTGTTCAGTTACTGTGGAGGAGGAATTGGAGTTGTGTTTTTAATTGATGTGTAAATACGGTTTTGTATGAGTATTTATTGTGTGGTGGGCTCCCAGACCCAATAAAGATTATTTAAAACTCAACTCTCTCTCTCTCTCTCTCTCTCTCTCTCTCTCTCTCTCTCTCTCTCTCTCTCTCTCTCTCTCTCTCTCTCTCTCTCTCTCTCTCTCTCTCTCTCTCTCTCTCTCTCTCTCTCTCTCTCTCTCTCTCTCTCTCTCTCTCTCTCTCTCTCTCTCTCTCTCTCTCTCTCTCTCTCTCCTTCTCTCTCCTCCTTCTCTCTCCTCCTTCTCTCTCCTGTCTCTCTTCCAGGCAGCAGTCTGGCATGCCACAGTGTGTTACTTTATGTAACTGTGGTCTAAGAGCTTCAATGTTATGGACTGAAAGAGAGAAAGAATAAATAGAGAGAGAAAATAAGAAAATAAAGTGAGAACGAAAGAAAGAAAGGACCCACTCTAACACCTCCCACACATCTTCTCTCTCATTTGGTGATGGAATGGATAGAGTAGCTATGTGATTCAACCTTGAGCTGAATAGACGTAAAAGTTGACTAGACATTCTCATATTGACTGTCAGTTAATAAAAACAATGATTCTAGCTACAGCCCAGTCATAAGCCATGGCCAGTAGTGTAGAAACCAGTGAGTCCTGATCCACCATTTCGGAAACACTGCCCAAGCCTTTCCAACTTCCCTTTCCCCTCCTCTACAACTCTGATTGGACACTCACTCTGACACCGACGAGCCCTCCTCGTCTGATTGATTGGTCTCGTCCTCTGATTGGTCGCTGAGCAGGTCGCAGGGCAGGATGGAGGAGGAGTCAGCTATCTCCAGGACGGGGGCAATGCTGGGCCGTCTGCTTCCAGACCCATTCTCTGTGGGCAGAGTCAGCTTGTTGCTGTCCTCTGGGGGGTCCGCCGGGTTCTGGAGGTCGATGGCTACCGTCCCTGAAAGAGGTGGTTAAATGATTGGTGAGACAGTTGGGCAGTAAGACAATGGGGTGGTAGTGTGATGTGAATGGGCACCAGTGATTAGATAGATAGATAGATAGATAGATAGATAGATAGATAGATAGATAGATAGATAGATAGATAGATAGATAGATAGATAGATAGATAGATAGATCAAACACAAGTACATTAAATGCATTTTTGATAAACAGAACTAAAACGATGCAAAACTATGTGCAAAAACCCTGCAAAGAATACTGATTAACAGCAAATCACAGGAGGTTGGTGGCACCTTCATTGCGGAGGACGGGCTAGTGATAATGGCTGGAGCTGAATAGGTGGAATGGTATCAAATACATCAAACACATGGTTTGATGCCATTTCATTGGCTCCGTTCCAGCCATTATAATGAGCCGTCCTCCCCTCAGCAGCCTCCACTGCAGCAAACACATTTAAGCAAAACATCAAGCGTATACAAATACAACAACAAAACTGTGGTGAAATAAATCCTTCACCACCTACACTATGGTGACAGACAAGCCTTTGAGTACACTGCTATGATAGCAACATGCACAAACTTACCATACAAAGTGGCCTGATCAACTTTAACATGTCGTAGTAGAACCATAACAAAAACAGACAACAACAAAAACAACAGAAACCAAGTCACCCCAGAAAATGAAAAAAGCCAATAGAGTCAGACAAGAATACATGCATGATGGCACAAGCACACAAAACAACCATCACCACTGCCATGTCAATGCCAACATTGCACTGTGAAAGTTAGCATTGCACTGTGAAAGTTAGCCCATACATAGCAGTGACAAGTAAAGAAATAAAACAAGACTCAACAATCCCTCCTCTCCCCCATTCTCTCACCCCCTTACATCACTGGGCTCACTCCTCCACTTTCCCTCCCTCCCTTCCTCCCTCCATCCATCATTCTGATCTTTATAAGACTGCCATTTCCCCTCCCTCCCTCCCTGATCTTTATAAGACAGATATTCTCCCTCCCTCCCTCCCTCCATCATTCTGATCTATATAAGACTCAGATATTCATCCCTGATCTTTATAAGACACAGATATTCCCCCTCCCTCCCTCCCTCCCTCCCTCCACTAAATAAAGGAAATGCTTGTCTACTTCACCCATATTTTAGTTTTGCAAAAAAAAGTAGTGTGTAGTTCCAGTAGTTAGCTAAGCCGCTACATGGCTAAACAAGTAATTAACTAATGAAAAAATTAAAATAATAACCCACTGAAAACACTACCTAGATTAGAATGAAGTTGAACTACCACCAAGCTAGTGCAAAATGTACTGTAATTAAATTACTAGTTGTTACATTACATATAGTTCACTACTCCCCAACACTGAGTCTCACCCATTCCTCCTACCTCTCTTCTTCCCTTTATTAGGCTACCCCTCCCTCGTTTTACGTTTTAGTCATTTAGCAGACGCTTTTATCCAGAGCATACATTTTTTCTTTTTCTTTTCATACTGCCCCCCCCTGTGGGAATCGAACCCACAACCCTGGCGTTGCATGCGCCATGCTCTACCAACTGAGCTACACAGGGCCCTCCCTCCCCTTTGTTACTCACCCATGCTGGCGATGATGCTGTGTACAGGCAGCCTGGAGGGGGCATCGTACAGCCCGGCCACCGGCAGGCCCTTGTTGTCCTTCTCCTCCTGTTTAAAGATGAAGGCGCTGTTCTCCTCCTTGGTGATGTTGATGTAGTAGCAGGTGTCTGGGGCGGCCATGATGTGGCGAGGACCAGGGTTCAGCAGGATGCTCTTGTTGTCCTCCCTCTTCACCCCGATCAGACACACACCATACCTGAGGGGAGATGGAGAACAGCCATCTGGTATGCTGTGTTTGGTGTAATCCAGTGGTGCACAACTCTGGTTCTATAGGGCTTCTGGCTACAGGCTACGCTGGTTTGCCTTGGTTTGACAGAGACTGATTCATCTCGAAGCCGTGTACCAAGAGACTAATACCCAGGGAGTCCATCTAATCGAAACCCAAGAATATGCCACACATTTACAGATGTACCAATTAAGTGCCAGGGGAAACGAACACTAAGACTGCTGTCCTCAAGGTTAGCAGAGTGTCAGAGAACAGCAAGATGAACTTATACAAGCCATGGCAGGAAGTCTACTCACTTCTTGTGTGCATGGAAGGAGGCATATGTGAAACTCTTCCCATCATACTCCCCAAAGAACTTGCTGTCACAGAGGCGGATGTGGTAGACTTCGTTCCCCGAGCAACGTCCATATGTCCTCTGCCACTGTTCTGGAGACAGCTGGCCCTCCCTGTAGTCAAGAACACAAGAAGTAGAGGAAACTCATTGTGGCCTTATGTCCCAAAGGGGATGAAGATGATTGATGAAGTGAGGATGAAGATGATTGATGAAGTGAGGAGATGAAGATGATTGATGAAGTGAGGAGATGAAGATGATTGATGAAGTAATTGACTCTCTCTTTAACAGCAGCACCTAAGAGGAGCGCCTCAGCACTCTTATCCATGACAACACCTTGACCTGAGATGTTAGAGCAACGTGAAGGACTGTTAGAGCAATGTGAGGGCCTGTGACAGTGATGAACTAGTAGCTAACATGAAGAGTTACCAGGTGGCGTGGCGAGAATCTGTCTCCGCACCAAGTGCTCTCACCACTGGTGTCCCCCAGGGCTCAGTTCTAGGCCCTCTCCTATTCTCTCTATACACCAAGTCACTTGGCTCTGTCATATCCTCACATGGTCTCTCCTATCATTGCTACGCAGACGACACACAATTCATTTTCTCCTTTCCCCCTTCTGATAACCAGGTGGCGAATCGCATCTCTGCATGTCTGGCAGACATATCAGTGTGGATGTCGGATCACCACCTCAAGCTGAACCTCGGCAAGATGGAGCTGCTCTTCCTCCCGGGGAAGGACTGCCCGCTCCATGATCTCGCCATCACGGTTGACAACTCCATTGTGTCCTCCTCCCAGAGTGCAAAGAACCTTGGCGTGACCCTGGACAACACCCTGTCGTTCTCTGCTAACATCAAAGCGGTGACCCGATCCTGCAGGTTCATGCTCTACAACATTCGCAGAGTACGACCCTACCTTACACAGAAAGCGGCACAGGTCCTAATCCAGGCACTTGTCATCTCCCGTCTGGATTACTGCAGCTCGCTGTTGGTTGGGCTCCCTGCCTGTGCCATTAAACCCCTACAACTTATCCAGAACGCTGCAGCCCGTCTGGTGTTCAACCTTCCCAAGTTCTCTCATGTCACCCCGCTCCTCCGCACACTCCACTGGCTTCCAGTTGAGGCTTGCATCTACTACAAGACCATGGTGCTTGCCTACGGAGCTGTGAGGGGAATGGCACCTCCTTACCTTCAGGCCCTGATCAGACCCTACACCCAAACGAGGGCACTACGTTCATCCACCTCTGGCCTGCTAGCCCCCCTACCTCTACGGAAGCACAGTTCCCGCTCAGCCCAGTCAAAGCTATTCGCTGCTCTGGCACCCCAATGGTGGAACAAGCTCCCCTACGACGCCAGGACAGCGGAGTCACTGACCACCTTCCAGAGACACTTGAAACCCTACCTCTTTAAGGAATACCTGGAATAGTATAAAAGTAAGCTCCCCCCATAAAAAAAAAAGTTGAATCATAAGTTGAATGCACCAATTTGTTAGTCACTCTGTATAAGAGCGTCTGCTAAATGACGTAAATGTAAATGTAAGAGACTCTGATACCCTTTTCACATTACTGTCTCCACCTGAACCATAATGTGCTGGCTGGGATATTGTATTTTCACATTGTTCTTTCCAGCACAGTTCCAGTAACGATAGTCAGAGGGGTCATGCCCATAGGGGGCGCATGGGCAACTCCCGCCTTCTAAATCTCCAACCAATAATTACCTTGTTGAGACTATGGTACAGTAAGTGGAATAAGGTAATCCAAACACAGCAATTACTCTCTCTCTCTCTCTCTCTCTCTCTCTCTCTCTCTCTCTCTCTCTCTCTCTCTCTCTCTCTTTTAATCAATCAGATGACTTCAGAGAAAACTCATTTATTGGAGTTGTCTTTTCCAAAAAATCTGTCACCATGTAGGACACAGCCTATCTAATTATTTTCCATAAAGAAGATAAGAATGTCTTCTATGCTGCGTCAAGCTGTGGATATTATAACGGTGCTGAAAAGTTTTTATCACCTTGACTTGGTGTTGATGGCAGCGCACAGTGAGATTGATGAGTGTGGAGGCCCAAGGTAAAGATTATGGCAACACAGTAGTTTTCAGGAAGAAGTCAATAATGAGGTAAATGCCTTAGGCTAATGACAAATGTGCCTGTTGTTGTTGTCGTAGCAACTTGGCAGTTGTTTACGAAGGAGGACACCTCAATCACAAGAGGTTGGTGGCACCTTCATTGGGGAGAACGGGCTCGTGGTAATGACTGGAGTGGAATTGGTGGATTGGTATCAAATACATCACACACATGGTTTTCATGTGTTTGATGCCATTTCATTCTCTCCGTTCCAGCCATTATTATGAGCCGTCCTCCCTTCAGCAGTTTCCACTGACCTAAATGTATAGGTTACTGTTTCACAAAACAAAACCTGCAAGGATCTCTGTATAATGAGGCATTTTATTTGTAGAGCGCTTTCTCACAAACCCAAAGATTGAGGTTTATGGTTTCAATACTGATACCTCATTGTGGAGTTTTCCGTAGGAGGAGAGAATCATTAGTGTTTTAATGGGTGGACTCACTGTCCTCTGGAGGTGTGCACTAGGAGTGTGACCAGGGTGGATGTGGCTGGACACACACAGTTCAGAGCCAGCATGGCGAACTTGAATTCCTCCTCACAGACTACGTGATCTAACAAATAAAACAGAATACTGCAAGTCAGAGCAAATAGGTGTTGTAACGACTTTGTTTTGGAAAGGCATGCAAAAAAGGAGAGAGGGAGGACAGAGATGGAGAGAGGGAGAGAGGGAGAGAGGGAGATATGGAGAGAGGGAGAGATGGAGAGTGGGAGAGAGGGAGAGAGGGAGCTGGGGATGGGGGGACTGAGGGAGGGAGAAAAAAAGAGAGTTGGAGAGAGAGAGAGAGAGAGAGAGAGAGGGACAGGGAGACAAAAATCTAAGAGACAGGAAGACTGAGAGAAAGAGATAGAGAAAGAGCGCAAGGAAAGCTCACCAGCAAACTTCACATGGAATTTGTTCTCTGGTTTGAGGATCTGGACATACAGGGGGCAGTTTGGGGCAAAGTCCTTTACAGCCCAGGCTCTGAGGATGGTCTGGTGGTCCTGCGGGACAAAACAACATCCATTTCCATCTGCTACTTCTAACACTTCCCCCCTCAACACTGTCATCCTCACTCAACCAGAAATGTAATTCAGATTTTATGAGTCCTGAAAATTGACCAGCTGGACTGTTATGTGTACCCAATATGAGTTTATAAATCCAATACTTATTTTTCATTTCTGTCCATTTTGTAAAATCAGCCGAGTGGAAAAGTAAGAGTTCAATCTCACTGAGTTAGTTAGAGTGGAAATATTCAGTTCATTGCAATCATAACTCAATTAATGTATTGACTTATGATTGCAATGTGCTAAATATGAAGTCATGAGCCTGATAATGAACTTACAGCCGCAGTGCGGTCCACCTCATTCCTACTGCTCAGGATAAAACAGGCTTCTGCATCATCCATCCTGTAGGAAACACACTGGGTTAATATAAATACACACGCACACACACACACACACATAACACACACACATAACACACACACACAAACACCAAGGCCAAGAAAGCTTCACACAGGTAATATTAGTGAGAACTGTCCGAGAGAAAAGCTAGGAGGCTAAAATCCGCATGCTGTTGCAATGTTCACCGTAGTGTCACACAGTATTACTGTCATCGCTTTCCTCAGAGTATTGTCATGTGTGAAAAGGGCAGAGTGGAGGGGTGAGCTGCTGGGTGAATTTATGACTCTGTTTTCACTGAACGACCATGCAGTGCTGCGCTGCAGTGCCGCAGTGGACAGGGTACATTTCACGCCATCCCAGTTTCCCCTCATGGGGACAAGCAGGTTTACCACAATTCAACCATCCATCACCACCCCTTAACATCCACCTTACAGGTCCAATAAAATCCCAGAAGCTACATATATCAATGGCTACCTGTATCGTGTTCCTGACAGGTCAGCCCCTGCCACTGCCAACACGGTTTGATGTGATTGATCTCAGCTATGATTTGCGTTGATGCCTATGAACTTGGCTGTTGTGATGAGGATGAGCCGTACTGAGAAATCCCATTACACTGATATACTAGGAGAGGAGAGAGGACATCCAACTGAATGAACATCTTTGGCTGCCCTTTCCTGACTTTACTGCTGTCTTATCTATCAGCAACACAAGGTGCACAGACTCACTCATAGACGCTTGATTCATATCTGAGATCAGAAAGCCTATCAACCAGTAACTGTACTGTGAGGATTCAATAACAGGCTCATTAGAGGTTTGTTCTGATCTGCGGTTACCACCTCAGGCCTCTGTGACCTCAACTGATGGTGTTATGAACTTCTCTGATACACCTCGCTTCCCTTTACACTCTCAGAAAAATGTTTGCTTTTTAGAACTTAAAAGGGTTCTCCGGCTGTCCCCATATGAGAACCCTTTGAATAACCCTTTTTGGTTCCAGGTAGAACCATTTTGGTACCAGTTAGAACCCTTCTGAGTTCCATGTAGAACCCTTTACACAGAGGGTTCTACATGGAACCCAAAAGAGTTATACCTGGAACCAAAAAGTGTTCTACCTGGAACCAAAAAGGGTTCTCCTATGGGGACAGCCAAAGAACCCTTTTGGAACCCTTTTTTCTAAGAATGTATCATTGCAAATATAAATGTTTTAGAATGGAGCTGACAAAGAGATGTGATATTTATATATATTCCACAACATTATTCCCTGCGGAACACTGCCCTTCTCTCCCATTGAGACCCTTTAGGCCCAGTGGGCGGTGGGTCACTCACTTGGCCCTCATGAGGTCTGTGTCTTTGAGCGCTGAGCCCTGGAGATAGATGACCCTCTGGGACCACAGGGGGATCTGGAGGATACGACGCACCTGGATGTCCATCTCCGTAGGGCACAGGATCACCACATAGTAGTCCTGCAGGAGAGCAGGGTAGATACCTGTTAGATACCTAACATCTACACTGAAGGTTTGCATATTTTATGATATTTTGCAAGCTAATTGCACATTTTGTTAGGAACGAGAGTTGATTGTCTGATTGACTAGTGCGCCAAATAAAACATAAATATTGAGCTCTGTCCATTAGCGCTGTCTTTGGAGTACACACCAAATAACATAGCCCTGAACAAGGGCTCTATGCCTGTAGAGACCTACCAAATATCATGGCTTCCTCTATTCATGTAGAGACCTACCAAATATCATAGCCTTCCTCTATTCATGTAGAGACCTACCAAATATCATGGCCTTCCTCTATTCATGTAGAGACCTACCAAATATCATGGCTTCCTCTATTCATGTAGAGACCTACCAAATATCATGGCTTCCTCTATTCCTGTAGAGACCTACCAAATATCATGGCCTTCCTCTATTCCTGTAGACCGACCTGTAATCTAGGGTGAGCGTAGAACTCATTGAGGAAGTCCATGAGCAGGTCTATCTTCAGAGAGCTGACACACAGGACCGCGTGTTTCTCTGTCTGGGCCCGGTGTCTGCTGTAGTTCCCTCCTGACTTCTGACGCTCCATCCACAGATAGGCCAGCTCCTCAAACTGAAACACAGACACAGACACAGACATGCACACGCACACGCACACACAGACACAGACACGCACACACACAGACACAGACACAGACACACATACAGACACACGCACGCACACGCACACACACACAGACACGCACACGCACACACACACACACACCACACACACACACACACACACACAGACACAGGGACACACAGGGACACACACACGCACACACACACATGTCTAGGGTTACAACAACCTTCTGTATGCTTTGTAATACACTTATGGCCTAACATGAGGAGGGCCTAGGTCCTATTACTGCAACAATCAAATGACAGAGTCAGGAGGGTGACAGAGTCAGGAGGGTGACAGAGTCAGGAGGGTGACAGAGTCAGGAGGGTGACAGAGTGAGGAGGGTGACAGAGTCAGGAGGGTGACAGAGTCAGGAGGGTGACAGAGTCAGGAGGGTGACAGAGTGAGGAGGGTGACAGAGTCAGGAGGGTGACAGAGTGAGGAGGGTGACAGAGTCAGGAGGGTGACAGAGTCAGGAGGGTGACAGAGTCAGGAGGGTGACAGAGTCAGGAGGGTGACAGAGTCAGGAGGGTGACAGAGTGAGGAGGGTGACAGAGTCAGGAGGGTGACAGAGTGAGGAGGGTGACAGAGTCAGGAGGGTGACAGAGTGAGGAGGGTGACAGAGTCAGGAGGGTGACAGAGTGAGGAGGGTGACAGAGTGAGGAGGGTGACAGAGTCAGGAGGGTGACAGAGTGAGGAGGGTGACAGAGTCAGGAGGGTGACAGAGTCAGGAGGGTGACAGAGTCAGAAGGGTGACAGAGTCAGGAGGGTGACAGAGTCAGGAGGGTGACAGAGTGAGGAGGGTGACAGAGTCAGGAGGGTGACAGAGTCAGGAGGGTGACAGAGTCAGGAGGGTGACAGAGTGAGGAGGGTGACAGAGTCAGGAGGGTGACAGAGTGAGGAGGGTGACAGAGTCAGGAGGGTGACAGAGTGAGGAGGGTGACAGAGTCAGGAGGGTGACAGAGTGAGGAGGGTGACAGAGTCAGGAGGGTGACAGAGTCAGGAGGGTGACAGAGTGAGGAGGGTGACAGAGTCAGGAGGGTGACAGAGTCAGGAGGGTGACAGAGTGAGGAGGGTGACAGAGTCAGGAGGGTGACAGAGTCAGGAGGGTGACAGAGTCAGGAGGGTGACAGAGTGAGGAGGGTGACAGAGTCAGGAGGGTGACAGAGTCAGGAGGGTGACAGAGTGAGGAGGGTGACAGAGTCAGGAGGGTGACAAAAAGAGAAGGGTGACAGAAAGAGAAGGGTGACAGAAAGAGAAGGGTGACAGAGTGGGGAGTTAAACTGCTGATGCTGCAGGAAGGTTCATTACATTTCTATGGATTCTATTCATCTGTTAATTTATACTGTGGGGATTTAGACCACATACTGTATCAAAAGGTTTAATGAGGAGGGTTGCTGCTGGAACTAAGATACAGGAGGATAACTAACAAGGTGTTGTTGCGCCTCACTCTCAGAGAGAACAAAGCTTTGAGCTGTGTTCTCATTACTGACAATAGATATGAGGTCGGAGCATGACAAGCAAATGATGTTCATTCTCAGAAAGTGTTTGCCGTCATGCGGTGGCCTTGTTTACACCAGATGTCTGTTTGTTTGTTCTAGACCAGGAAGTTTGTTCAAGCAGTCTTAGCATTGAGGATGTTACTTCATGACTGGTTACTACTACTGGTATACATAAATCATTTCAAAACAGCTCTTATCAGGTCTTTCTTAAAGGTCTCTTCACAGTCCCCAAGTCCAGAACAGACTATGGGAGGCGACAGTACTACATAGAGCCATGACAACATGGAACTCTATTCCACATCAGGTAACCGATGCAAGCAGTATAATCAGATTTTAAAAACCTATAAAAACACACCTAATGGAACAGCGGGGACTATGAAGAGTCACACACACAGGTACAGACAAACGCATACGCACACAAGCGCTAGCACACACACTCTACACACACGTACATTGTAATCTTGTTGTATGGTGGTATTATACATTTTGTATTGTAGATATGTAATGGTGTAATAATGTTATATGATGTACTGTTTTATATTTTGTTTTATGAGTAATGTAAGTGCCTTAATGTGTTTGGACCCCAGGAAGAGTAGCTGCTGCCTTGGCAGGAACTAATGGGGATCCATAATAAACCCCAGGAAGAGTAGCTGCTGCCTTGGCAGGAACTAATGGGGATCCATAATAAATCCCAGGAAGAGTAGCTGCTGCCTTGGTAGGAACTAATGGGGATCCATAATAAACCCCAGGAAGAGTAGCTGCTGCCTTGGTAGGAACTAATGGGGATCCATAATAAACCCCAGGAAGAGTAGCTGCTGCCTTGGCAGGAACTAATGGGGATCCTTAATAAACCCCAGGAAGAGTAGCTGCTGCCTTGGCAGGAACTAATGGGGATCCCTAATAAATACAAATACAAATCAAAAGTTGTGATAAAGTGTCTAAGAACCATCAACCGTTAACCCAGGAAACATTAGGGTACATTATTTTCAGCCTCAATTATCCTTGGAAAAATGTCTGTGGTAATAGTCTATTTTCCCATTGTGTAAGCACTGTTATATCCAGTGTCATACCTGTAGCGGGAGCACCACGAGAGCCACACAGATGAGAATGACTACCAGCAGCTGAGAAGGCCAGATATGAGGTGTGACGTCACCATAGCCCACGGTAGAGAAGGTGACGATGCAGAAATACAGAGAGTTGAAAAGAGTCAGGTTCTGATTAGATGCCCTCTCTAGATGCTGGATACCACACGCCCTGGAAGCAGGAGAGGGATTTCACATTTAGCGGGTTACATTTTGCATGAGGTAGTCTCGTGAGCATAGACGATCAACATTGTGTGTTGCTGAATCTGTGTTTTGGAGAACCACTATAACGCTGGAACTCAGAGCTACAGATGTCGGATCTTAACTTGATCACTCCTTTGTCCCTGAGAATTTTCCTGGTCCATCAGGAAATTCAAATGAGCCCCGTAAGTGGCTGAAAATGAGCAGTTCTCTTTCTCTACATGTGGGGGCAGTCAAGTCATTGGGATCAGGGCTTGATATCAAAATTATGTTCTCTCTTGTTCGCTCAAACGCTAGGCCTAGGTCCTATTACTGCTACACTCAAATGTACAAAGTCTATCTGAAACGCAGCCATACACATCAACAACCGTTGTTTCATATAGCTTAATAACACAAGATAGATATTGGTCTCCACTAGGCTACGACGTACAAGTGTCAAGTGTATCCTAAGGTTACGAATGAAGTGTCAAAATTGCTGCCTTCAGTGGCACAAATAACTCAATCAACCGATTGACTTGATGTAGTTATACATTTCAGTCGAGGGTTATTTCACCCCAGATCTTCATAAGAAATGACCATATCAGACACTGTTGGATAACATGAATAGGAAACTCATAACAGTCAGTAGGCTACACCAACATTAGTTTCCAATCATACAGAGTGTCAAAACGATTGCCCAGCACTAGGCGCGGACTTGTAATGCTCAGCACCGAAGCGTGCTGCTCAGACCACTGCACTACGGCAGTTCACAACGCTCTAGCAAGCCGTGAGAATACTTTATGATACTTGATGGCATGAGGTCGGTTGGTTTGTGGAGCCTTCTCCAAACCATAGCCCCCTAGGTACGGTACTGCGTTGTATAGCCTTCAAACACCGCTTCCAGTTGCCCCCTGGCGGCGATTATACATTTGAAATATTTATTCAAATCCTCCTGCTGCAGGATTATTTTCCTTCTGTGACTAAATGGGTCATATTAAGATCCGACATCTGTACGCATGAGGAAACAGCAGTGAGCTTATTTGAATAAGGACAGGTTCAATTAAAACATGGACACATTGAATGATCAAAGAGAAAGGTGAATTATACATGTAATGGTGATAGGATGATGATCCAATATAACCTAACTTACTGTTACAATTTAGCCTGAGTCCTACTGTTCAAATCAAATCAAATTTTATTGGTCACATGCGCCGAATACAACAGGTGCAGACATTACAGTGAAATGCTTACTTACAGCCCTTAACCAACAGTGCATTTATTTTTAACAAAAAAAGTAAAAATAAAACAACAACAAAAAAAGTGTTGAGAAAAAAAAAAGAGCAGAAGTAAAATAAAATAACAGTAGGGAGGCTATATACAGTGGGGAGAACAAGTATTTGATACACTGCCGATTTTGCAGGTTTTCCTACTTACAAAGCATGTAGAGGTCTGTAATTTTTATCATAGGTACACTTCAACTGTGAGAGACGGAATCTAAAACAAAAATCAAGAAAATCACATTGTATGATTTTTAAGTAACTAATTTGCATTTTATTGCATGACATAAGTATTTGATACATCAGAAAAGCAGAACTTAATATTTGGTACAGAAACCTTTGTTTACAATTACAGAGATCATACGTTTCCTGTAGGTATTGACCGGGTTTGCACACACTGCAGCAGGGATTTTGGCCCACTCCTCCATACAGACCTTCTCCAGATCCTTCAGGTTTCGGGGCTGTCGCTGGGCAATACGGACTTTCAGCTCCCTCCAAAGATTTTCTATTGGGTTCAAGTCTGGAGACTGGCTAGGCCACTCCAGGACCTTGAGATGCTTCTTACGGAGTCACTCCTTAGTTGCCCTGGCTGTGTGTTTCGGGTCGTTGTCATGCTGGAAGACCCAGCCACGACCCATCTTCAATGCTCTTACTGAGGGAAGGAGGTTGTTGGCCAAGATCTCGCAATACATGGCCCCATCCATCCTCCCCTCAATACAGTGCAGTCGTCCTGTCCCCTTTGCAGAAAAGCATCCCCAAAGAATGATGTTTCCACCTCCATGCTTCACGGTTGGGATGGTGTTCTTGGGGTTGTACTCATCCTTCTTCTTCCTCCAAACACGGCGAGTGGAGTTTAGACCAAAAAGCTCCATTTTTGTCTCATCAGACCACATGACCTTCTCCCATTCTCCTCTGGATCATCCAGATGGTCATTGGCAAACTTCAGATGGGCCTGGACATGCGCTGGCTTGAGCAGGGGGACCTTGCGTGCGCTGCAGGATTTTAATCCATGACGGCGTAGTGTGTTACTAATGGTTTTCTTTGAGACTGTGGTCCCAGCTCTCTTCAGGTCATTGACCAGGTCCTGCCGTGTAGTTCTGGGCTGGTCCCTCACCTTCCTCATGATCATTGATGCCCCACGAGGTGAGATCTTGCATGGAGCCCCAGACCGAGGGTGATTGACCGTCATCTTGAACTTCTTCCATTTTCTAATAATTGCGCCAACAGTTGTTGCCTTCTCACCAAGCTGCTTGCCTATTGTCCTGTAGCCCATCCCAGCCCAGAATGTTATCCCTGATGTCCTTACACAGCTCTCTGGTCTTGGCCATTGTGGAGAGGTTGGAGTCTGTTTGATTGAGTGTGTGGACAGGTGTCTTTTATACAGGTAACGAGTTCAAACAGGTGCAGTTAATACAGGTAATGAGTGGAGAACAGGAGGGATTCTTAAAGAAAAACTAACAGGTCTGTGAGAGCCGGAATTCTTACTGGTTTGTAGGTGATCAAATACTTATGTCATGCAATAAAATGCAAATTAATTACTTTAAAATCATACAATGTGATTTTCTGGATTTTTGTTTTAGATTCCGTCTCTCACAATTTAAGTGTACCTATGATAAAAATTACAGACCTCTACATGCTTTGTAAGTAGGAAAACCTGCAAAATCAGCAGTGTATCAAATACTTGTTCTCCCCACTGTATACAGGGGGGTACCGGTGCAGAGTCAATGTGCGGGGGCACCGGCTAGTTGAGATAGTTGAAGTAATATGTACATGTGGGTAGAGTTAAAGTGACTATGCATAAATAATTAACAGAGTAGCAGCAGCGTAAAAAGGATGGGGTGGGGGGGCAGTGCAAATAGTCCGGGTAGCCATGATTAGCTGTTCAGGAGTCTTATGGCTTAGGGGTAGAAGCTGTTGAGAAGTCTTTTGGACCTAGACTTGGCACTCCGGTACCGCTTGCCGTGCGGTAGCAGAGAGAACAGTCTATGACTAGGGTGGCTGGAGTCTTTGACAATTTTGAGGGCCTTCCTCTGACACCGCCTGGTATAGAGGTCCTTGATGGCAGGAAGCTTGGCCCCAGTGATGTACTGGACGGTACGCACTACCCTCTGTAGTGCCTTGCGGTCGGAGGCCAAGCAGTTGCCATACCAGGCGGTGATGCAACCAGTCAGGATGCTCTCGATGGTGCAGCTGTATAATTTTTTGAGGATCTGAGGACCCATGCCAAATCTTTTCAGTCTCCTGAGGGGGAATAGGCTTTGTCGTGCCCTCTTCACGACTGTCTTGGTGTGTTTGGACCATGATAGTTCGTTGGTGATGTGGACACCAAGGAACTTGAAGCTCTCAACCTGTTCCACTACAGCCCCGTCGATGAGAATGGGGGCGTGCTCAGTCCTCTTTTTTTTCCTGTAGTCCACAATCATCTCCTTTGTCTTGGTCATGTTGAGGGGAGAGGTTGTTGTCCTGGCACCACACGGCCAGGTCTCTGACCTCCTCCCTATAGGCTGTCTCATCGTTGTCGGTGATCAGGCCTACCACTGTTGTGTCGTCGGCAAACTTAATGATGGTGTTGGAGTCGTGCCTGGCCATGCAGTCATGGGTGAACAGAGAGTACAGGAGGGGGACTGAGCACGCACCCCTGAGGGGCCCCCGTGTTGAGGATCAGTGTGGCAGATGTGTTGTTACCTACCCTTACCACCTGGGGGCGGCCCGTCAGGAAGTCCAGGATCCAGTTGCAGAGGGAAGTGTTTAGTCTCAGGATCCTTAGCTTAGTGATGAGCTTAGAGGGCACTATGGTGTTGAATGCTGAGCTGTAGTCAATGAATAGCATTCTCACGTAGGTATTCCTCTTGTCCAGGTGGGAAAGGGCAGTGTGGAGTGCAATAGAGATTGCATCATCTGTGGATCTGTTGGGGCGGTATGCAAATTGGGTGGGTCTAGGGTTTCTGGGATAATGCTGTTGATGTGAGCCATGACCAGCCTTTCAAAGCACTTCATGGCTACAGACGTCAGTGCTACGGGTCGGTAGTCATTTAGGCAGGTTATCTTAGAGTCCTTGGGCACGGGGACTATGGTGGTCTGCTTGAAACATGTTGGTATTACAGACTCAGTCAGGGACATGTTGAAAATGTCAGTGAAGACACTTGCCAGTTGGTCAGCACATGCTCGGAGTACACGTCCTGGTAATCCGTCTGGCCCTGCGGCCTTGTGAATGTTGACCTGCTTAAAAGTCTTACTCACATCGGCTACGGAGAGCGTGATCACATAGTCATCCGGAACAGCTGGTGCTCGCATGCATGCTTCAGTGTTGCTTGCCTCGAAGCGAGCATAGAAGTGGTTTAGCTCGTCTGGTAGGCTTGTGTCACTGGGCAGCTCGCGGCTGTGCTTCCCTTTGTAGTCTGTAATAGTTTTCAAGCCCTGCCACATCCGACGAGCGTCAGAGCCAGTGTAGTACGATTCAATCTTAGTCCTGTATTGACTCTTTGCCTGTTTGATGGTTCGTCTGAGGTCATAGCGGGATTTCTTATAAGCGTCCGGGTTAGAGTCCCGTTCCTTGAAAGCGGCAGCTCTACCCTTTAGCTCAGTGCGGATGTTTCCTGTAATCCATGGCTTCTGGTTGGGGTATGTACGTACGGTCACTGTGGGGACGACATCATCGATGCACTTATTGATGAAGCCAGTGACTGATGTGGTGTACTCCTCAATGCTGTCTGAAGAATCCCGGAACATGTTCCAGTCTGTGCTAGCAAAAACAGTCCTGTAGCTTAGCATCTGCGTCATCTGACCACTTTTTTATTAACCGAGTCACTGGTGCTTCCTGCTTTAGTTTTTGCTTATAAGCAGGAATCAGGAGGATAGAGTTATGGTCAGATTTGCCAAATGGAGGGCGAGGGAGAGCTTTGTATGCGTCTCTGTGTGTGGAGTAAAGGTGGTCTAGTGTTTTTTTTCCTGTTCTCATCGCTCGTGATATTTAAACAGACAGTTTGACATGCATATACTTTCCACAATGAAATTCAGCCTGGCAGATTAAGGATCAAAACCCTACTTTCCCAACGATCGATGCAACGCAACACTTCTGCTCTGATATGTGTAATCAGTGAGAATGACACCATTGATTCTGCTGTCTGTTCTGCCTGACTTCCTCAGTTAATTCCCTGTATTGGATAACGTGGAGTCAAGATGTTAGTGGATGGAGGAGAGGAGAAGGTCCCAGGGAGCTCCAGGGATGAAAGGGGGAGATCAGGGGCTGCATTTCATTCTAGAGAGTTGTTTCCTTTCCTCCTACAGTGGCTTGCGAAAGTATTCACCCCCCTTGGCTCTTTTTTCTATTTTGTTGCATTACAACCTGGAATTCAAATGGATTTTGGGGGTTTGTATCATTTGATTTACACAACATGCCTACCACTTTGAAGATGCAAAATAAGAAATAAGACAAAGTCAATACTCTGTAGAGCCACCTTTTGCAGCAATTACAGCTGCAAGTCTCTTGGGGTATGTCTCTATAAGCTCGGCACATCTAGCCACTGGGATTTTTTCCCATTCTTCAAGGAAAAACTGCTCCAGCTCCTTCAAGTTGGATGGGTTCCGCTGGTGTACAGCAATCTTTAAGTCATACCACAGATTCTCAATTGGATTGAGGTCTGGGCTTTGATTAGGCCATTCCAAGACATTTAAATGTTTCCCCTTAAACCACTCGAGTGTTGCTTTAGCAGTATGCTTAGGGTCATTGTCCTGCTGGAAGGTGAACCTCCGTCCCAGTCTCAAATCTCTGGAAGACTGAAACAGGTTTCCCTCAAGAATTTCCCTGTATTTAGCGCCATCCATCATTCCTTCAATTTTGACCAGTTTCCCAGTCCCTGCCGATGAAAAACATCCTCACAGCATGATGCTGCCACCACCATGCTTCACTGTGGGGATGGTGTTCTTGGGATGATGAGAGGTGTTGGGTTTCCGCCAGACATTGCGTTTTCCTTGATGGCCAAAAAGCTCAATTTTTGTCTCATCTGACCAGATTACCTTCTTCCATATGTTTGGGAGTCTCCCACATGCCTTTTGGCGAACACCAAATGTGTTTGCTTATTTTTTTCTTTAAGCAATGGCTTTTTTCTGGCCACTCTTCCGTAAAGCCCAGCTCTGTGGAGTGTACGGCTTAAAGTGGTCCTATGGACAGATACTCCAATCTCCGCTGTGGAGCTTTGCAGCTCCTTCAGGGTTATTTTTGGTCTCTTTGTTGCCTCTGATTATGGCCCTCCTTGCCTGGTCCGTGAGTTTGGGTGGGCGGCCCTCTCTTGGCAGGTTTGTTGTGATGCCATATTCTTTCCATTTTTTAATAATGGATTTAATGGTGCTCCGTGGGATGTTCAAAGTTTCGAATATTATTTTATAACCCAACCCTGATCTGTACTTCTCAACAACTTTGTCCCTGACCTGTTTGGAGAGCTCCTTGGTCTTCATGGTGCTGCTTGCTTGGTGGTGCCCCTTGCTTAGTGGTGTTGCTTTTCAGAACAGGTGTATATATATTGAGATCATGTGACACTTAGATTGCACACAGGTGGACTTTATTTAACTAATTATGTGACTTCTGAAGGTAATTGGTTGCACCAGATCTTGTTTAGGGGCTTCATAGCGAAGGGGGTGAATACATATGCACACACCACTTTTCCGTTATTTATTTTTTAGAATCTTTTGAAACAAGTTATTTTTTTCATTTCTCTTCACCAATTTGGACTATTTTGTGTATGTCCATTACATGAAATAAAAATTCATTTAAATTACAGGTTGTATTGCAACAAAATAGGAAAAACGCCAAGGGGGATGAATACTTTTGCAAGGCACTGTATATGCCCTTGTTCACTCCCCTTCACAGATCTGAAACAACTGGGCATGAGAAAACTATCTCAGTGGGCCAAGCTGGTTGTTGATGATGTCATTCGAACCAGTCTTGCCCACTTGGATAGCTCCACCTCATTCTTTCAATGTTGCTTACACCTAAACAGATTTTATCAGATCTGTGACTGGGAATGAAAAAGGGCAGATGGGAGGGACCTCCTTTGTGGAATGAGATGAAGCCAATGGGCCCAGATCCAAGGAGCTCCAGGGAAGAGAGGCTGGGATCAGAGGACACATACCCAGTGAAGACCAGACAGAGTAGGGTGCAGATGAGGATGAGGACCTGGTTGAACATGGCAGAGTGGTTCCTCTGGATGGCACGATGAAGATCGTTCTGAGGATAAAGAGGGGGAGGGATAGAAGCAGAGAGAGAGAAGGAGAGATACAGAGAGAGGGAAGGAGAGATACAGAGAGAGGGAAGGAGAGATACAGAGAGAGGGAAGGAGAGATACAGAGTGAGAGAAGGAGAGATACAGAGAGAGGGAAGGAGATATACAGAGAGAGAGAAGGAGAGATACAGAGAGAGGGAAGGAGAGATACAGAGAGAGAGAAGGAGAGATACAGAGAGAGAGAAGGAGAGATACAGAGAGAGGGAAGGAGAGATACAGAGAGAGAGAAGGAGAGATACAGAGAGAGGGAAGGAGATATACAGAGTGAGAGAAGGAGAGATACAGAGAGAGAGAAGGAGAGATACAGAGAGAGAGAAGGAGAGATACAGAGAGAGAGAAGGAGAGATACAGAGAGAGAGAAGGAGAGATACAGAGAGAGAGAAGGAGAGATACAGAGAGAGAGAAGGAGAGATACAGAGAGAGGGAAGGAGAGATACAGAGTTAGAGAAGGAGAGATACAGAGAGAGAAGGAGAGATACAGAGAGAGAGAATGAGAGATACAGAGAGAGAGAAGGAGAGATACAGAGAGAGGGAAGGAGATATACAGAGAGAGAGAAGGAGAGATACAAAGAGAGAGATGGAAAGATACAGAGAGAGGGAAGGAGAGATACAGAGAGAGGGAAGGAGATATACAGAGAGAGAGAATGAGAGATACAGAGAGAGATGGAGAGATACAGAGAGAGGGAAGGAGAGATACAGAGAGAGGGAAGGAGAGATACAGAGAGAGAGAAGGAGAGATACAGAGAGAGAGAAGGAGAGATACAGAGAGAGGGAAGGGGAGATACAGAAAGAGGATTAGGGTTCATGTTAAATCGGTTGGTCAGTCAGTTGGTCTGCTGTGCTGGTCAGTCTATCTGTCTGTCTGCTTATTCATCTACTGCACCATCTATCTATCTATTTATTTAGTTATAAAACCTATCTGCCTTGCTGGTTACTTTGATACTGATGCAGTCAACCATTCACGACCTTCCCTCAGATACAGCATGCAGTCCATGCCACACCTTGTTAATGTTTCTGATTGGCTGAAGCCTCCCTTCAGTCTCTTCAAGCTACCTACCCACCACGTCCCTTCACACCTTGTTAATGTTTCTGTTTGGCTGAAGCCTCCCTTCAGTCTCTTCAAGCTACCTACCCACCACATCCCTTCACACCTTGTTAATGTTTCTGTTTGGCTGAAACCTCCCTTCAATCTCTTCAAGCTACCTACCCACCACGTCCCTTCACACCTTGTTAATGTTTCTGTTTGGCTGAAGCCTCCCTTCAATCTCTTCAAGCTACCTACCCACCACGTCCCTTCATACCTTGTGTTTGTTTCTGGCTGGCTGACTAGCTAATTCCCTTCAACTTCTCCAGGCTGGACCTGTTCTTCCTCTCAGAACTGGTCTCCTTGGCCCTGGACCTAACCATCTGCCCACAGAGATACATGCTGGCTCTGGCTCAAATCTATACTCATTGACGGTCTGCTTTCCCCCCCAAAAAAATTAACTGACTGGGAATCTACAGACTATCCATAACCAGGGAATTCTTACCACTGTTTTTCTCCACCCACATAATGCAGAGTTAAGTTATTCTATAGCAACTATTCTGCAAGCAGGCTATATACAGTATAATTTATGAGAAGTTAAGCATTTTAATAGGAAGAACCCATTCCCTGCGAACAAAACAACATAATTATAACGCCATTGCAACCATTTCTGTCCAGTTTTGCCTGCTGCGTTATGGCTATAGCATATACTCACAATCATATTCTCCAGGGCACACTTGGCTAACCAGCAGTTGAGAAACACTGGGATGAAGATGTTTCTCAATGGACGCCAGAAGATCTGAAGAGACAATTGTATGAATTCATATGCACAGTGTGCAGTGTATGCACCTACCATCAAGTTTCAATACTCACAGTCTCACATTACCATACTCCCAGCTCTCTAGAGCCTGGAATCACGGCTATGATACTCATCATATAAAATATAAACATTGCAAAAGTCATATGTTGGCTTCTACCCCCAAGCCATCAGACTGCTGAACATCAAATGGCCAACCGGACTATTTACACTGACCCCCAACCCCCCAGTTTTTACACTGCTGCTACTTGCTGTTTATTATCTATGCATAGTCACTTTACCCCAACCTACATGTACAAATTACCTCGAATAACCTGTACCTCCGCACATTGACTCGGTACCGATACCCCCTGTATATAGCCTCGTTATTGTTATTTTATTGTGTTACTTTTTATTTTATTTTTTACTTTAGTTTATTTAGTAAATATCTTCTTAACTCTATTTCTTCAAATGCATTGTTGGTTAAGGGCTTGTAAGTAATCACTTCACGGTAAGATCTACACTTGATTTGATGTTCACTAATTGGCCTTGTTTGCTTTGTGGCATATGGTTTGAGCCACTGAAATGAATCTATTTTTCAGCACCACATTTCTCATAGTGTAGGCAACAACTCATTTGTACTCTGTCACATTTCTCTGTTGGACGTTGTGTGCATGCTCCATGATGAATACAGAATATCAGAGGGACGTCACACAACGTGAATTCACAATCAGACCAGAGCCATTCAATACCAATACATCATCAGCACGCCTGAAGCCCATTGATATTAGGTGTCTATTTTAAATATTTGATTATGGTACAGATGGAAAACAAGGTGTGTGTGTGTGCGCGTGCGTGTGGAATCAGGTAGAAGAAGACTCACAGTGATTATAAATGGCACGGTATTGATCATCTCCAGAATGAAAGAGATCTGGAACATCTGCTCCCAGATATTCCCCTGAAAGATAGAAACAGGATCAATATGTGAGTAAGGCAATAAGGTTCTGGCTCTGTCTGTGGACTAATAACAGTGATAGTGATATGGTACGAATCCCCCCAAAACAATGTTAATACTGTTGGAATAATCAGACCTCGGTTCAAATAATGTTCGACATCATTTAAAATACTTTAGCCGGGTTTGACTGCGCTTGCCTGGCGCAATGGAACCAATTCTGCAAACCCTTCCCATCTGGCACTACAGGCAGGAGAGAACATAATGACAGGATTCATTACAGTTTTTCTCCATTGGTTTGGCTCATTTCTTGAAACAGAAATTACATTCTCAAAACTCTAAGATCATTTGGCAAAACAGTCTTACAGTTCAGCACAACACTATAGCTCACTTGCAAAAGCTCATATCTCTCCTAAAACTGTTCACTCATGCTTCAAAACTAAATTCCTTTCCCATATAAGGAGTCAGTGCCACGAAAATGGCAAAGATCCTTCTCAATTGCTTTGGCTCATTTCTTGAAACAGACCGGACGTTCTCAACACTCTTGGTGCTTTAGCCAAAATAACGTGGATGGTTCGGCACAACACCATGGTTCACCTGCAAAAGCTCATACCTCTCCCAAAACAGTTCACGCATGTGTCAAAACTAAATTTCCTTCTCATTTAAACAGTCAGTGCCCCCAAAATGCTTCGTCCCTTTGGCATTGTGTAAGCACTGCAAGTCAAAATGTTTAGATGTTTTGTCACTATGGCAGAGGACCATTGAAATATCCCTCATGTCCACCTTTCAGTCTTAGCCCAGTCCTTCATTGACAATGGTTACTGTACTGTTTTTTGTCTAGCTAACAGAATACAATTGTGTATAAAACTGAAAAAAATAAATAGGATTTTAGGGTAAGAGTAGCCTCCAAGGTTTGACATCACACATTGCACTCATACTGCCAAGGAAATTGTAACCATTATCATTCACACACATAAAGTAACTTCCATACATCAGAGTAAAAAGAAAATGTATACAGCATAATATACTGTAATATAAACACACAAACAAAAAACAATGAAAATTATATGCAGCCTACAGTGCTGTAAATAAAGCTGGAGTTTCACAACTAACAGTTCTTCACTGGTCGCTGTCCTCACCCTCCTGGCCATCCACACGCTGCTGTCTGTCTGGCCACAGATTCTCGTCCACATCACAGCGTATATTCTCCCTTGCGATGCAACGAGGGAAGAAACGGCGTGCATGTCGCAACCATCCCCTACACTGATCTCCTGTAATATCCTCACACGCAGCGTCCATTGCATGGAGCAGGGACCTCTGATCTTGAGCCCGATGCTCATACACTCTCCACCTCCAAGCGGAGAAATACTCCTCAATAGGATTGAGGAAAGGAGAGTAAGGTGGTAGGAACACCATGACCATCCTTGGATGAGTAGTGAACCAGGCCCTGATGAGCGGGCCACGGTGGAAATTCACATTGTCCCATACAATGACATATTGTGGTAGGTGAGGCCCTACGAGACCGCTCTCATTTTCAGGGATCAAATCAACATGAAGGCGGTCCAAGAAGATGAGGAGCTTCTGTGTATTGTATGGGCCAAGACTGGGGATGTGAGTGGCCACACCATTCTCCGATATGGCAGCACACATAGTTATATTGCCCCCTCGCTGGCCTGGGACATCCACCATGGCCCGGTGGCCAATAATATTCGGCCACGTCTTCGGCCCTTGGCCAGGTTGAAGCCAGCTTCATCCACAAACACGAGGATGTGATGGGTCTCGTTTCCTTCCAATGCCATTATTCTCTACAATAGCGTAAAAAAGAAAACATCAAATCAGTCATACAGAAGAGTCATACACTACAGTTACAGACAATTACATAGGAATGTTCTATGTTCTCCACAAGTTCAATATACTACTGGCCACTACTCCAGTGGTTCCAAACCTGGGGTACATGTACCCCTATGCAGAGGTACTACAGGGGGTATTTGACAGAAAGGGGAGGGGGAAATCATCAATGACTAGACTTACTGAAATGTTACAGTAAAACCCACAGTATTAGATAGATTTACATGGGAGGCACTAATTGCAGCTCTTTGACCCCTTTTCTTATTGTATGTTATATTCTTCAAAATAAGGATTATAATGATAATTGCATCATACAGTAAGCTGCAGTTTTTAGGCGAAATGTTGAAGTCAGATAAATCAAATACTTCCATACCTGGATTACCTGGATACACAAATCAGGTAAAGTGGGTACTGAAGCCAAAAAAGTTTGGGAACCACTGCTTAATTGTAAAAATGTTATAATGATGGACAACCAGTAACTGACTTACATGTACATACTGGTACCGCAGCTCTTTCACTCTATCAGAGTTCCTCTCAAATGGTACCCTGTAAATTTGCTTCATTGTCATCTGATGCTTCTTCAATATCCGGTCTATTGTGGAGATGCTTATAGAGTTGACATTTTGGAATATGGCATTGTCTTGTAGGATTGCAGCGCGGATCTGTCTCAATGTGATGGCATTATTTGCCATCACCATGTTACAGATCTCTTGTTCTTGTTGTTCATTGAGAAGTTTTCCTCTGCCACCTGTGCAAGGTTGTCGTCCAATCCTAGATATAGAAGTCAAAGGACAACACTCCATTCGTAATGTATACCTTATGTATTCCTTACAGAATGAGTTACCTATGTAATTGTATTGTTGTTTTACTTACAGTAACTTTACCACAATTCTAATGCATCACTGCACAGTGACTGGAATACTACTGTAAACTGTATCATCAATACTGTAGAAAATAAACTATTCCATAGTTTATTTTCTCCAATGTTTTTCTTGTCATTTTTAGTATCATAACATCCCATTGAGGTAAGATATTACTGTAGGCCTATCACACACACACACTAAATGAATAGGTAAATATGTAAATAAATATATTTCTTGCTCTATGCACAGTGTCCTGTCCTATACAACATATAATTCCATCATTGACTGACTACATACCTGTTTTCCCTGCGAAAGGTTTGGATGATGGAGGAGACTGTTGAGCGAGGCACATTAGGCTGCACTCGGCGACCTGCCTCCGCCATTGTGAGGCCATGGTTGATGACATGGTCTATAATTGTGGCCCGAATTTCATCCGGGACAGCATGGTGTCTTCGTGCTCCTCGGCCTCTTCCCCCTATTCCACCACCACGCACCCTTACTCCTCCTCCTCCTCTTCTTCTTCTTCCTCTTCCTCGAGCAGGCAGTTGCCCTTGTTCATTTACTTGGCCAGGTGCCTCCATGTTCAGAAATTGTACTGGTCCTGCATGGTCAAGCTCTTTACATACATGTTTGGCAGCATTCACAGTCATGGACAGCACCTGTCAGGTAACTAAACATACTGTTTGATTGGTCATCTGAGATGTGTGAAACTCCTCCTTCGTTAGTCAAGTTCTAGTTTCACCTGACTGTCAATTGCTGTAATAAATTTATCAAATGTTCCAAGGGATTCATATATGGTATTCATGGTATTATGTTCTTGACTAATTTTGACAATTGAACAGACTATTGTGCATGTGATGACTTATACAATGAAATGACGCTGACACGTTTTGGAGCGAACAACCATTAGACTGAGAATCAACAATCAGTTTAGATCAACAAGATCTATTCACTTGGAAATTGTGCTAAATGTAGGCTACCTGTACTTAATCATTTGCAAAGATGTACTGAGACATTGAGACATGTACTTAGACATTTGCAATTTGATGAAATGAATGAGAAATTCAATTCTGTTGTGAACAATTGCCAAGTGGTTTGGAGGTTTGTCCATGTAGTTTTGAGAATGTAATTTCTGTTTCAAGAAATGAGCCAAACCAATGGAGAAAAACTGTAAAACAATTGGGGATTGAAGCCATCTGCCAAAACAAAGCAAAACAAAAAAACACACTGCACTTTGTCTTCCTAACGTAAAAGTAAAACAGCCTAATTAATTAAAGGGTAGTAGCACTGCAGCAGTAATGAGCTATTTAAGGAAAGAGCCCAATTGAACGAAAAAAATCAATGTAGGACGGACACCTCATCTTTCATTCATTAGGATTCCATGGTTAATTTGTATAGTGTATTAATGACCTGTTCATCTGGCTCAGGTTAGAGCTGAGGCTGGCGCTTAAAAAATATGCCAGAAAGTTCACCAATTAATTGCAATCTCGCAAAGACACGACACATGACTCTGCTTGACAGAATGAATGAAATTACGTCCTTTGTGGTGTCGATTATATCCTGTGAGCAGTGTGAAAGGAGCCTGACAGAGTAGAGCTGAGGTGTCTTACTTTGTAGCTGAGATATGTAAGGAGCATCGCCTCCAGGAAGCTGATTAAGGCCACGATCACCTGGAGCAGAGTAGAGTAGAGGCACACAGATTACCAGGGCTGCAATCTTGCCACATAACCTCCCAGGAAATCCATCACTGAGGAAAATATGTGTTTTCTGTTCTAAAATCTTTTCATCTGGGAGGCTGTGAGTGTTCAGATGTCTTGTTTTGCTAATGTATTGGCTACAGGGGAAGGGGGAGATGGTCAGGGAAATGTTCACTTGTGAGTTTGACCCAGAGTGATTACTTGGCTATTGTTGAATGGAAGAAATGAGAAGCCAGTAATGTATTATCAAAGCAGTGTCAGTGAATCTCAGTCTTCTTTTACCTGTATTGCCCATACAGGAACCCTTCTGTTCACCCAGAAAATCAACTCCCTTTCACAAGACAAAACAATGGTATTGATTACACTCTATATATTGATTATTAGACAAGACTAATTACAAACACCACCTGATAGCTGTGAGATAAACACAATAAAAAACCCATTCAAAGCCCGTGAGAGCGTGTAAATGTTTGACCCTCATAACTCACCAGTTGATTTCTGTGCTTTCTGTAGATTCTGCTGCTGTGTTTGTTCGGTTCTGACAGTTCACACTGCAGAGGAAATCCATTGCAAAGGGAAGTCGTTCAGAGAGAGAGAGCGTGTGGTGAAATATATACCCTGTGGCTTATAGGCACCTTCACTCACTCTGCGTGTTGTCATGGTGATGGATTGGAGGCAGAGGGACTATTTCTTTAAGAGCAGCCGGTGGCGATATATACAATAAAAAACATCCTGCTTCCACATCACTACACTGAGAGAGAGAATGCCCCTTCACCATCGCCGCTGCTCTTTAAAGCCTTTTGTGTCTCAGACAGATATAACATTCATTCCAAACTCTGGATCTATCTTATCTTGACCAAATACCATTTTATTTTCAACTTTGGGTAAAAGTTAGCGGTAGATTCTCTGAATCAGACAATACCTGAATAGATACCATCTTTTTAGATTTGATCTAGCTACTGAACAAAAAATATAAACGCAACAAGTAAAGTGTTGGTCACATGTTTCATGAGCTGAAATAAAAGATCCCAGAAATATTCCATATGCACAAAAAGCTTATTTCTCTCAAATTTTGTGCACAAATTTGTTTACATGCCTGTTAGTGAACATTTCTCCTTTGCCAAGATAATCCATCCACCTCACAGGTGTGGCATATCAAGAAGCTGATTAAACAGCATGATCATTACACAGGTGCACCTTGTGCTGGGTACAATAAAAGGCCACTCTAAAATATGCAGTTTTGTCACACAACACAGTGCCACAGGTGTTTCAAGTTTTGAGGGAGCATGCAATTGGCATGCTGATTGCAGGAATGTCCAACAGAGCTGTTGCCAAAGAATATGCCAGAGAATTTCTCTACCATAAGCCACCTCCAACATCGTTTTAGAGAATTTGGCAGTACGTCCACACGGCCTCACAACCACAGACCACGTGTAACCACGCCAGCCTAGGACCTCCACATCCGGCTTCTTCACCTGCGGGATCGTTTGAGGCGGGGGAGGGGGTACTGAGGAGTATTTCTGTCTGTAATAAAGCCCTTTTGTGGGGAAACACTCATTCTGATTGGCTGGGCCTGGCTCCCCAGTGGGTTGGCCTGGCTCCCAAGTGGGTGGGCCTATGCCCTCCCAGGCCCACCCATGGCTGTGCCCCTGCCCAATCATGTGAAATCCATAGATTAGGGCCTAATGAATTTATTTCAGTTGACTGATTTCCTTATATGAACTGTAACTCAGTAAAATCTTTGAAATTGTTGCATGTTGCGTTTATATTTTTGTTCAGTATATATAAATATATAAGAGTAAAATTTGATAACTCCAACACAATGTGTTCAACACCCGAATTAGAAATCACAGTTTAACAAATGCTACGGTCACTAGTAGGAAATGAAATAATAGGATTTATTAGGAGATCAAATGAGCAGTTACTCACCATACACCAGTGACCTGTTCGGGGTCGTCCAGAGCCACTCTGAGGACGTATAGGGCACACGTCAACAGCTTCAAGGAGAAGTTAAACAGACGGATCCTCAGGCCTGCAGGGGAACAAACACAATAGAGAACACTAAAGGCCAGATTTACTAAGTAATTGCATTGTGAGTAAATCTTAACCTGTTTCCCAGAGGGAATTAAACAATTATAGTTGACAAAGGTCAAATGAAGCTTATGGGAAGGAATAACATACCATGGTAAAGTAAAGAGTAACTGAATTTGTGCTGATTTATATTGAAAAAACAAATCTGTTTAATCTGGCCTATATGAGTAAATCTGGCTAATGTTTGCTGTCATGTTTCTGTAACGCAACACACATTGGTATGGGAATATACAAGTCTAGAAAGTTTGTTTTTAACTGCCCAGAAACTGAACTTAGTGAGTCTGACAGGTAAACCATCTCTCCTCACCTGAGCCTGTGTCAGTACTGCCCTTCTAGTTGCTGTTCTGCCTGTCTCTGGACAGAATAAAGTGACTACTGTATATCTGTCTATGCACAGAACCGGTGACTCTACCCTACCGGACATCTCTCCTTACCACAACCCTACCTGTTTAAGTGACATGATGTTGCCCAGGCTGTGTTGCTACTCTGCCAGGTCTAAAGTGACTCTATCTGTCTATGCACAGAGCCGTGAGGACCAGGCGTCATGCTGGTCTGGCAGACCGTCACAACTGATGTCTCTGATTCAGAGGGTTTGGGTTAAATGCGGAAGACCTATTTCGGTTGAATGTATTCAGTTGTACAACTGACTAGGTATCCCCTTTACCCCTCCCTTTCTCTTTCACACACAGCTCCCAGCAACAACATATCACAGGTCTGCTTTGAAGACAGGGTGAACTGCTATGGTGTTAGATCCACAACTATATGACAACCTGTGGGGGAGATCGTGTTTGCTTTATGTTGTGGCAGGTATGTAAACCAGTAGAATAGAGGACTACTTATTGTGATATATCAGGAAGAAGACCCAATAACACAACATGCTGTCAGTAAAGCCATTACAACAACACTGGCTCTCGCACAATGCTGAACACACACAATGACACACACCCACACGCGCACACACACACACACACACACACACACACACACACACACACACACACACACACACACACACACACACACACACACACACACACACACACAATGACACACATTCACACACACACAATGACACACACACACACACACACACACACAATGACACACACACACACACACACACACACACATAATTAACACACACACACACACACAATGACACACACACACATCAGCACCCACACAACTTGCCTGGCTGCAGATACACATGTCAGTCAGAGGGTGGCGCTAGCTGCCTTAAAGACTGTTCACGTTTCAATCAACCAAGCCTCCCATTTCATCTCTTTGCAGTATTAATACAGCAGTGACACAGTTACAAAAAAAAACACCCACATCAAACGCTTCACAATGGGTTTGAATTGAACAGGGGCCAAAACAATCTGGCTTAGCAAGCAGTAAACTCTATAGAGTTGGCGTGGCCTTTCTATTTGGCCATGATATTTTCTCTGTAAGTGATGGGAAGTTGTTCAGAGATATTGACAAGCACATAGGAAGCACTAACAACATACTGCAGCAATTACACACGCACACAGACACACACACACACACGCATGTAAAAACACACACACACACACACACACTGGCACAATCGCACAAAAACACACACACACACACACAAACAAACAGACACACACACACACACAAACACACACACACACAGGCACACACATGCATGTACAAACACACAGGTACGCACGCAGGAAAACACAAGCACACAGAGATTGTAGACATTGTGCATTGTGGGTGTCAAGTTGACAGTTCCAATGTCTTTTTCAGAATGCAGGAGCAATCCCACCCTGGCTGTATCCATTACTTATGTCCTAATAAGAAATGATAATACTCTCTCCCTCAACAAAATACCTAAAGCATTGTCCTCCTGACAGCAACATGGTGTGCAGACCTGAGATACAGCACCATGCGTCAAGACAACTAATTGAAGAACCAGACTAGAGCTGAAATTGGATCTGCAATAGACCTTAATGACTTACGTTACTGTATTCCCCTGCATTAGGAGGACCTTTGTGACTTCCTAGTTATGTTGTGTTATATGAGACAGTAATAAAGTCCAAACTTCTCTGTGCTCTACTCCACTTACTTGACCTTTGGTTTTTGATGAAGAACAGCTTGAGCCTCTCCTTGAAGGTGTTTTCATTCACATAAAACTCCACCTGCACCCTGGAGAGAGAGAGAGAGAGAGACAGAGACAGTCAGTACATCTACCATATAACTCCTCCTGCACCCTGCAGAGAGACAGAGACAGTCAGTACATCTACCATAGAACTCCTTCACCCTGCAGAGAGACTGAGACAGTCAGTACATCTACCATATAACTCCTGCTGCACCCTGCAGAGAGACAGAGACAGTCAGTACATCTACCATATAACTCCTGCTGCACCCTGCAGAGAGACAGAGACAGTCAGTACATCTACCATATAACTCCTCCTGCACCCTGCAGAGAGACAGAGACAGTCAGTACATCTACCATATAACTCCTCCTGCACCCTGCAGAGAGACAGAGACAGTCAGTACATCTACCATAGAACTCATTCACCCTGCAGAGAGACTGAGACAGTCAGTACATCTACCATGGAATGACTAATGCATCCATATAGAAGGACCATGGTTATTTGATTGAACTGTTTTGTGATATCAGTGAGTAGACAAGCTTAAGCATGATGCATTGTGTTGTTGAATGCTGGAAGGCTCTGGTCTCTTTGTTTATCTGTTACCTCGGAGGCCTTCAGCAGTGTGAGACAATGAAAAATAGCATATACAGTGGGGGAAAAAAGTATTTAGTCAGCCACCAATTGTGCATGTTCTCCCACTTAAAAAGATGAGAGAGGCCTGTAATTTTCATCATAGGTACACGTCAACTATGACAGACAAATTGAGAAAAAAAAATCCAGAAAATCACATTGTAGGATTTTTAATGAATTTATTTGCAAATGATGGTGGAAAATAAGTATTTGGTCACCTACAAACAAGCAAGATTTCTGGTTCTCACAGACCTGTAACTTCTTCTTTATGAGGCTCCTCTGTCCTCCACCCGTTACCTGTATTAATGGCACCTGTTTGAACTTGTTATCAGTATAAAAGACACCTGTCCACAACCTCAAACAGTCACACTCCAAACTCCACTATGGCCAAGACCAAAGAGCTGTCAAAGGACACCAGAAACAAAATTGTAGACCTGCACCAGGCTGGGAAGACTGAATCTGCAATAGGTAAGCAGCTTGGTTTGAAGAAATCAACTGTGGAAGCAATTATTAGGAAATGGAAGACATACAAGACCACTGATAATCTCCCTCGATCTGGGGCTCCACGCGAGATCTCACCCCGTGGGGTCAAAATGATCACAAGAACGGTGATAAAAAATCCCAGAACCACACGGGGGGACCTAGTGAATGACCTGCAGAGAGCTGGGACCAAAGTAACAAAGCCTACCATCAGTAACACACTACGCCGCCAGGGACTCAAATCCTGCAGTGCCAGATGTGTCCCCCTGCTTAAGCCAGTACATGTCCAGGCCCGTCTGAAGTTTGCTAGAGTGCATTTGGATGATCCAGAAGAGGATTGGGAGAATGTCATATGGTCAGATGAAACTAATATAGAACTTTTTGGTAAAAACTCAACTCGTCGTGTTTGGAGGACAAAGAATGCTGAGTTGCATCCAAAGAACACCATACCTACTGTGAAGCATGGGGGTGGAAACATCATGCTTTGGGGCTGTTTTTCTGCAAAGGGACCAGGACGACTGATCCGTGTAAAGGAAAGAATGAATGGGGCCATGTATCGTGAGATTTTGAGTGAAAACCTCCTTCCATCAGCAAGGGCATTGAAGATGAAACGTGGCTGGGTCTTTCAGCATGACAATGATCCCAAACACACCGCCCGGGCAACGAAGGAGTGGCCTAGCCAGTCTCCAGATCTCAACCCCATAGAAAATCTTTGGAGGGAGTTGAAAGTCTGTGTTGCCCAGCGACAGCCCCAAAACATCACTGCTCTAGAGGAGATCTGCATGGAGGAATGGGCCAAAATACCAGCAACAGTGTGTGAAAACCTTGTGAAGACTTACAGAAAACGTTTGACCTGTGTCATTGCTAACAAAGGGTATATAACAATGTATTGAGAAACTTTTGTTATTGACCAAATACTTATTTTCCACCATAATTTGCAAATAAATTCATTAAAAATCCTACAATGTGATTTTCTGGATTTTTTTCCCTCATTTTGTCTGTCATAGTTGACGTGTACCTATGATGAAAATTACAGGCCTCTCTCATCTTTTTAAGTGGGAGAACTTGCACAATTGGTGGCTGACTAAATACTTTTTTTCCCCACTGTAAGTTGCTTTTCAAAATGCACCAAAAGAATAGCGACAGAGTGAAGGCAAACACAGTTAAAACAGGATACTTAATCATATGTAACATAAAAAATGGTCACCATTTCCAGCTGCTTTGATTGATTCTGCTTTCCTGGATTGGGTTTAGTGTAAAAAAGCCATCAATCGTAATGACCCCCTTTCCTGGAATGGGTTTAGTGTAAAAAAGCCATCAATCGTAATGACCCCTTTTATTGTCTACTATATAACCCACAGTGGCCAATTACTGTCATGACAACAAGGAGATGTAGAGTAACCATGGTAATTTTGAACTATCTATTAGAGAGTGAATATTGTGTTGATATGACTCAGAAGATATCCAAGTAATAAATCTGATGTGACACATGAGGCACATATGAGGCATGCAATCTGTTTCAACACCACTGCCTGTTTGGCTGAAGAAGACTTTTGCCTGACTGTTGAAATGTGCGATGTGCAGCTGAGGTTTAAGCCACACTGATTTTTAATTTGATGCTCTGATAGCTATGTAGCTATGGTGATATCATTGCCAGTGGAGGATTTTAAAGGACCTTAAATTATGTACGTCTCTAAATTGCGATGGTTCCTCCAACCAAATTAGTTATTTTACATTGCTGCCTCGAGCATAATTATAGTTGACTTCTTCTCCCATGATGCAATTCACCAAGCACACATCCAACCCCTTAGTAGGCCTACAGTACAATGTCCCCCAGCAACTTATATACTGTACATAGGAGTGGAGGTTTAATCATGTAGGAAGTAGGATTGCTCATTAATAATTTGAGTCATAATATTAGATCCTAATGCTATGGATAAACACATCACATAGACTGTAGCTTCTAGCTGTAGACAGCTTTGTTGTGGGGCAGCCCCTCCCTACCCACCACTTCCTGTGTGTGACATCACCACAGACCAGAGGTTCTAAATATTTATATCCTGCACTCTCATTGGTCCTTCAACTATTCCATGTATTCCTGATTGGACTCTCCTATTCCATCATTTCATGAATAAGTAAAAAGGAACAGTGTAGTGACTGTGACTTATGGATCACCCCTGTGGTACAATTCATTCATAATTGACAAGCTGGTCACTTTAAAATATATATTTCATTCTATACAGTTGCACAGGTCTATAGCAGTGTTTCCCAACTCCGATCCTCCAGTACCCCCAACAGTACATATTTTTTGTTGTGGCCCCTGACAAGCACACCTGATTCTACTTGTCAACTAATCACCAAGCCCTTGACAAGTTGAATCAAGTTTTTTTGTCAGGGGCTACAACAACAATGTGTTCTGTTGGCGGTACCTGAGGGCCGGAGTTGGGAACACTGGTCTTAGCAATCTAATGAAACACTTTGACGTTAATGTAAAGCAAGTACATTAATAAGGGCTCATGAACTGAATATTGGGGTGGGTCTGTGTGGTTATAAATGAAGGGAGAGCTAACTTTGACTTCTTTATCTAGAATAGATGTAGACTAATCTAAAGTGGGGGTGAAAGATATCTATTTTATGTGTCTCTGTAACAAAAGGGGTTGCCTCCCCTAATGACAGCAGAGGGGAACAATAATGGGCTGTAAACTCCTGCAGGGCCCTTGGAGCCTTCTGACAAGATGAATAGGGAGGAGAGGAGAAGAGAGGAAGGAATGAAGAGGAGAGAAAAGGAGTAGGGCAATTACTGGAGCCTTATCCTGAGGGAAGCATAGATAGATAGAGAGAGAGAGAGAGAGAGAGAGATAGAGAGAGAGAGAGAGAGAGAGAGAGAGAGAGGGGGGGTCTGCATGTCTACAGAGGGTACACTGTATACTAAGAGATGTGTAGGTTAACCTGCTCTCCAATCCTCCTCTCCTTCTAGCCTTCATGTCCCTGTTCTCTCTCTCTCTCTCTCTCTCTCTCTCTCTCTCTCTCTCTCTCTCTCTCTCTCTCTCTCTCTCTCTCTCTCTCTCTCTCTCTCTCTTGCTCTCTCCCCTCTCTTTATCTCTCTCTCTCCCCCTCGTTTTATCTCTCTCTATCCCCCCTTGTTTTATCTCTCTCTCTATCTCCCTCTATCTCTTTACCACATGGAGACAGCCTCCAGGCAGGAAATGTCCACTCCATTCTCATGTGGTGAACCAATAAGTGGTGCTGTAAAGACACGGAACCACTCGTACACAGCACACACACATGCTCACCATAGAAACACCCAGCAAAGAAAGAGGGACCGGGGATATGCATGATGACATAATCAATATCACAGTATAGATACACAGGTACACAGGTACATAAAGACACAGAGACACAGAGACACAGGTACACATAGACACAGGTACACAAAGACACAGAGACACAGAGACACAGGTACATAGAGACACAGAGACACAGAGACACAGAGACAGGTGCATGAGTAGATTCACATAGAAAACATACAAACAAGGCAACACAAGGGCAACATGCATACATTACATCACTGTTATTACCATACATCCCTGTTATTACCATAAATCACTGTTATTACCATACATCACTGTTATTACCATACATCACTGTTATTACCATACATCACTGTTATTACCATACATCACTGTTATTACCATACATCACTGTTATCACTGTTATTACCATACATCACTGTTATTACCTTACATCACTGTTATCACTGTTATTACCATACATCACTGTTATTACCATACATCACTGTTATCACTGTTATTGCCATACATCACTGTTATTACCATACATCACTGTTATTACCATACATCACTGTTATTACCATACATCACTGTTATCACTGTTATTACCATACATCACTGTTATCACTGTTATTACCATACATCACTGTTATTACCATACATCACTGTTATTACCATACATCACTGTTATTACCATACATCACTGTTATCACTGTTATTGCCATACATCACTGTTATTACCATACATAGCTGTTATTGTGTGCAGGAACTGCTAAACCTTTTCATTGCTGATCATGTCTAGCCAACATTGCTTCAGCATAGACCTAATTACACTTTTATAAGGTGGCAACAAACAAACACTCTAAAACATGAAAAGACCTGGTTCAAAAGCAATCCATAGTAATACACTATGGCAGGGAAAAAACTATCTAAATCTAAAGGAATATTGAGGCAGCACACACACCCCTTTAGAAGAGAAAATACTTATTAAAGTGGGCCATGTAACCATAGACACAGACACCTCTCTTTCCTTGCACCTGCAGTTCAGTTTGATTGTCTTCTATGATATGAACATATGGATTGATACTGTAGAAGTGCAGTGTGTACATTAACACATCTGATAAAAGGTATCACGATGCAACATACATGCACACACACCCATTTGAATGAACAATTTAACATAAATAATTTATTTACAATCACATTGAACACACGCACAAATATACATATGCATACACACACGCATAAAAAACATGCATACGCACGCACGCATGCACACACTCACACACACACCCTACGAGAAGATTATTATTATATTTATATATTTGTTTTATTTCACCTTTATTTAACCAGGTAAGCCAGTTGAGAACAAGTTCTCATTTACAACTGCGACCTGGCCAAGATAAAGCAAAGCAGTGCGATAAAAACAACAACACAGAGTTACATATGGGGTAAACAAAACATAAAGTCAAAAATACAAACAGAAAATATATATATACAGTGTGTGCGAATGTAGTAAGTTATGGAGGTAAGGCAATAAATAGGCCATAGTGCAAAATAGTTACAATTTCGTATTAACACCGGAATGATAGATGTGCAAAATAAATACTGGGGTGCAAATAAGCAAAGTAAATAACAATATGGGGATGAGGTAGTTGTGTGGGCTGATTACAGATGGGCTGTGTACAGGTGCAGTGATCGGTAAGCTGCTCTGACAACTGACGCTTAAAGTTAGTGAGGGAGATAAGAGTCTCCAGCTTCAGAGATTTTTGCAGTGCGTTCCAGTCATTGGCAACAGAGAACTGGAAGGAATGGCGGCCAAAGGAGGTGTTGGCTTTGGGGATGACCAGTGAGATATACCTGCTGGAGCGCAGACTACGGGTGGGTGTTGCTATGGTGACCAGTGAGCTAAGGTAAGACGGGGATTTGCCTAGCAGTGATTTATAGATGACCTGGAGCCAGTGGGTTTGGCGACGAATATGTAGTGAGGGCCAGCCAACAAGAGCGTACAGGTCACAATGGTGGGTAGTATATGGAGCTTTGGTGACAAAACGGATGGCACTGTGATAGACTACATCCAATTTGCTGAGTAGAGTGTTGGAGGCTATTTTGTAAATGACATCGCCAAAGTCAAGGGTCGGTAGGATAGTCAGTTTTACGAGGGCATGTTTGGCAGCATGAGTGAAGGAGGCTTTGTTTGCGAAATAGGAAGCCGATTCTAGATCTAACTTTTGATTGGAGATGCTTAATGTGAGCCTGGGAGGAGAGTTTACAGTCTAACCAGACACCTAGGTATTTGTAGTTGTCCACATACTCTAGGTCAGACCCGCCGAGAGTAGTGATTCTAGTCGGGTGGGCGGGTGCAAGCAGCGTTCGGTTGAAGAGCATGCATTTAGTTTTACTAGTGTTTAAGAGCAGTTGGAGGCTACGGAAGGAGTGTTATATGGCGTTGAAGCTCGTTTGGAGGTTTGTTAACACAGTGTCCAATGAAGGGCCAGATGTATACATAATGGTGTCGTCCGCATAGAGGTATATGATATATATGGTATTTAAGATATGGAAGACATACTGTTTATCTGCACTGTGCACTGTAAATTAACATCAAACTGATTTTTGACTGCAGGGCAATCTGTATAATAGAACAGAACAGAGCTGCATCAAATGCTCTGTTATCTGATTCACTGTCATCTGTTGGGAGAAGTGAATTAAACCATGATTGTTATCTGATTGACTGTCATCTGTTGGGAGAAGTCAATGAAACCATGATTGTTATCTGATTCACTGTCATCTGTTGGGAGAAGTCAATGAAACCATGATTGTTATCTGATTCACTGTCATCTGTTGGGAGAAGTCAATGAAACCATGATTGTTATCTGATTCACTGTCATCTGTTGGGAGAAGTCAGTGAAACCATGATTGTTATCTGTTTCACTGTCATCTGTTGGGAGAAGTTAATTAAACCATGATTGTTATCTGATTCACTGTCATCTGTTGTGTTGGGAGAAGTCAATGAAACCATGATTGTTATCTGATTCACTGTCATCTGTTGGAAGAAGTTAATTAAACCATGATTGTTATCTGATTCACTGTCATCTGTTGGGAGAAGACAGTACAACCATGATTGTTATCTGATTCACTGTCATCTGTTGGGAGAAGACAGTAAAACCATGATTGTTATCTGATTCACTGTCATCTGTTAGGAGAAGACAGTAAAACCATGATTGTTATCTGATTCACTGTCATCTGTTGGGAGAAAACAGTAAAACCATGATTGTTATCTGATTCACTGTCATCTGTTGGGAGAAGTCAGTGAAACCATGATGAATAGAAGAGAGATGCTTTACACCATACAATCTGTCTTGTTTTAAAAGGCACATCAGTAGCATAAGATACACAGGTGTCAGGGATTGTAATCATGGGGGAATGACTGAAACACATCCAAACAGTTGTTGCATTATTCAAATCACGATCAGATCAGTTATCCCATTGGCTGAGGATTGTTTGATATGAGACACACAGCTGTGTTGATTTCCCATGTTATCTGTTTCAGTTGTCAATGGCCTTGGTTAAGTGCCCATCTGGACTTGAGACCTACACTGTCATTTGGCCACAATTCCATATAAATTCTCGGACCATTACAGAAATGCATTTGCCCTCTCATCTTCCTCTATGAATTTACTTGCATTTCTTTCATGTTTTATATCTTGCTCTCTTTTCAATCCATTTGAGACACAGAAAGTAGTCACTTGTCCATAATTTCAACTAAATTCTCAGACCATTACAGCAATACCATTTGTCCTCTCTGCTCTCCTGTTCATACAGTAACATGTGTCCTCTCAGCTCTCCTGTTCATACAGTAACATCTGTCTGTCACGCCCTGGCTCTGGGGACTCTTAAATGTTGAGCCAGGGTGTGTAGTGTCTATGTTTTGTTTTCTATGTGTTTCTTTCTAGATCGTTTATTTCTATGTTGGCCAGGGTGGTTCCCAATCAGAGACAGCTGTGGCTCGTTGTCTCTGATTGGGAACCATACTTAGGCAGCCTGTTGGCACTTGTTAATTGTGGGATCTTGTTCCGGAGAGGTTTTGTGTTTGTTAACCTTAGGACTTCACGTATCGTTTTGTTGTTTTGTTGTTGTTTGAAGTACTCATTAAAAGATGTACGCATATCACGCTGCGCCTTGGTCCGTTGCTTACGACAATCGTGACACTGTCCTCTCGTGTTCATACTCTTCCCCCGTGAATCTATTTAAATACTCATACTATTTAATCTAAATTTCATCTCAATTCTCAGATCATTACAGAAATATAGTTTCCCTCTTGGCTCTCGCGTTCATACTCTTCTATGAATCTATTCGTATTAATTGTCTATATTAGACCAGGCGATATGTGAGATTTTAAACTTGCTCTCTTTTTATCCTTTTGACACACAAACAGTCCAGTAACAAGCAGCATAAATAATTTCCTCCTGCTGAACTTCAGATACTGTATAAGGGCAGCAGGGACTTCTATAAATATCAAGAACAGACATGAATATTAAAACAGTGGAGGGAGGGGAACTCTCTCCCTCCATCCATCTCTCTCTTTATCACTCTCTCTCTCCCTCCCTCCCTCCATCCCCCTCTCCATCTCTCCACCTCTCTTTCTCTCTTTCTCTCTTTATCTCTCTCTCACTCCCTCCATCCCCCTCTCCATCTCTCTCTCTCTCCCTCCATCCCCCTCTCCATCTCTCTCTTTATCTCTCCATCTCTCTCGCGCTCTTTATCTCTCTCTCTCCCTCATCCCCCTCTCCATCTCTCTCTTTATCTCTCCATCTCTCTCGCGCTCTTTATCTCTCTCTCCCCCTCCCTCCTTCCCTCCCTCCCTCCCTCCCTCCCTCCCTGACCAGCCAACCAGCTCCACTGCTCTCCAGTCAACCTACTTAAAATAGCGGTGCGTCCTCCAAACACAGCTCAGGAAAACTGGAGGTGTATCACGACACAGAGACACCAGCTCTGAGGAAGAACAAGCCAGCCGCCCCAGATATGTCTGACACCTTATATTTGTACTGTAATTAGAATTGCTTCTAATTAATGACTCCTACACATGCTCCACATTCAGTCAATAGGAATGTACAGTATGCATCACATAATCTATCTTCCCTTGTTCAGCCCCCTGCAATAGACTGTGAGGATACATCCTCAAGAAACACTACTTCTTATAGTGGTTAGCTTGTTTTTACCACATCACTGGTAACACAATCAAGATCGATTAGAATTATGTTTTTCCATTCTAGAGTGGTTTTTCTGAGTCAATTCCAAAGCCTGGTCACATATCACATCCTGTGGGATCTCAGATAGCCACTTTGACCAAAAGAACAAAATACAATTTTATTATTATATTATATTACAGCTGTTGTTAGTTTGAACCAAATTTCTGTTATGACATAAGATACCATTCCAAAAGCAATTTGAATCTGAACTCTTGTCGTACATCAAATTAACAAATTGAGTAGCATCTTCCACAGAGAGAAGCATCTTCCACAGAGAGAAACCGTTTTACTCAAAATCTCAAAAGCTTAATATGGAAATACTTTGAGGAAAACTCAGTTTCCCAAAAATGTCCACCTACTGCTTAATTGATTATCTCTCTATGAATGACAAATAAACATTTATCAGCTGTCTCTAACAGAAAAAGCTCTGTCTGTCTAGGAAGCAACAGATCCTGTTTGTTCAAATTGCAGAAAGACAGCAAGCACTCTGAAATATTTAAAATGTATAATAAAATAAACAGATAATTTAAGCTGATAAAATCTGTGGCTGGAATAGCCGGTGCCTGAGAATAAAAAGATGATGGAGACATATAATGGAGACATATAATGAAGACATATAATGAAGACATATAATGAAGACATATGATGGAGACATATGATGGAGACATATAATGAAGACCTATAATGAAGACCTATAATGAAGACATATAATGAAGACCTATGATGGAGACATATGATGGAGACATATAATGAAGACATATAATGAGGACATATGATGGAGACATATGATGAAGACATATACTGAAGACATAGTCCCCTGTAGCTCAGTTGGTAGAGCATGGCGCTTGCAACGCCAGGGTTGTGGGTTCCTTTCCCACGGGGGGCCAGTATGAAAATGTATGCACTCACTATAACTGTAAGTCATTCTGGATAAGACAGCAGGCAGGCAGGTAGACAGCAGACAGACAGGCAGACAGACAGGCAGCAGGCATGCAGACAGACAGCAGACAGATGGCAGACAGGCAGACAGACAGACAGTAGACAGCAATTTTTTTAATGCTGAGGAAGCGCTTATCAAACCGGCTGTCATTGGTTGATAGGCGTTCCACAATGAAGACAATCAATCATTTGCACTTCCAGATAGTACAGTACGTACCAAGTACCATTACAATGCCTGGGGTGAAAACATAACAGACAGACAGGAGGCAGCAGACAGGCAGGCAGACAGACAGGCAGGCAGGCAGCAGACAGCAGACAGACAGACAGCAGACAGGCAGGTAGAAAGCATGCAGCAGACAGGCAGACAGACATCAGACAGGCAGGCAGGCAGGCAGGCAGACAGCAGACAGACAGACAGACAGACAGCAGACAGGCAGACAGACAGCAGAGAGGTAGGCAGGCAGACAACAGGCAGACAGGCAGGCAGGCAGACAGCAGACAGACAGACAGTAGACAGCAAACATGCAAGCAGGCAGGCAGACAGACAGTCAAAGTATTCCAACCAAGTACTCAGTGTCCAAATCACTAAGAACTTAAAATGGTCCGCACACACATGCACAGTCGTGAAGAAGGCGCGACAGCGCCTCTTCCACCTCAGGAGGTTGAAAAGGTTTGGCATGGGCCCAAATGTTCTGCAACTTAACCGTTGAGAGCATCTTGACTGGCTGTATCACTGCTTGGTATGGCAAACGCACCGTCCTCGAGCGCATGGGGCAACAGAGGCTGGTGTGTACAGCCCAGTATATAATTGGGGCCAAGCTCCCTGCCATCCAGGACCTCTATATCAGGCGGTGTGAAAGGATGACCCGGAAAATCCACCCAAGCCATAGACTATTCTCTCTGCGTCCGCACGGCAAGCAGTGCCGGTGCATTAAGTCTGACACCAACAGGCTCCTGAACAGCTTCTATCCCCATGCCATTAGACTGCTTAATAGGTAACTAAATGGCTACAAGGACTATCTGAGTTGACCTTTGTATTTTATTCTTATTTTTACACTCTCTATGATCACTCACAGGGCCCTATACACTATGCACACTGATATTCCAAAACACACACAAACACTCACTCCATCATCTGCTCACTCACACATATGCACATACATTTATACTGACTCTACACACCCACTCACATACAAGCTGCTGCTACTCCGTTTAGCCTATCATATATCCTGACCCCTGTACATTACAGTGAGGGAAAAAAGTATTTGATCCCCTGCTGATTTTGTACGTTTGCCCACTGACAAAGACATGATCAGTCTATAATTTTAATGGTAGGTTTATTTGAACAGTGAGAGACAGAATAACAACAAAAAAATCCAGAAAAACGCATGTCAAAATGTTATAAATTGATTTGCATTTTAATGAGGGAAATACGTTTTTGACCCCTCTGCAAAACATGACTTAGTACTTGGTGGCAAAACCCTTGTTGGCAATCACAGAGGTCAGACGTTTCTTGTAGTTGGCCACCAGGTTTGCACACATCTCAGGAGGGATTTTGTCCCACGCCTCTTTGCAGATCTTCTCCAAGTCATTAAGGTTTCGAGGCTGACGTTTGGCAACTCGAACCTTCAGCTCCCTCCACAGATTTTCTATGGGATTAAGGTCTGGAGACTGGCTAGGCCACTCCAGGACCTTAATGTGCCTCTTCTTGAGCCACTCCTTTGTTGCCTTGGCCGTGTGTTTTGGGTCATTGTCATGCTGGAATACCCATCCACAACCCATTTTCAATGCCCTGGCTGAGGGAAGGAGGTTCTCACCCAAGATTTGACGGTAAATGGCCCCGTCCATCGTCCCTTTAATGCGGTGAAGTTGTCCTGTCCCCTTAGCAGAAAAACACCCCCAAAGCATAATGTTTCCACCTCCATGTTTGACGGTGGGGATGGTGTTCTTGGGGTCATAGGCAGCATTCCTCCTCCTCCAAACACGGTGAGTTGAGTTGATGCCAAAGAGCTCCATTTTGGTCTCATCTGACCACAACATTTTCACCCAGTTCTACTCTGAATCATTCAGATGTTCATTGGCAAACTTCAGACGGGCATGTATATGTGCTTTCTTGGGCAGGGGGACGTTGCGGGCGCTGCAGGATTTCAGTCCTTCACGGCGTAGTGTGTTACCAATTGTTTTCTTGGTGACTATGGTCCCAGCTGCCTTGAGGTCATTGACAAGATCCTCCCGTGTAGTTCTGGGCTGATTCCTCACCGTTCTCATAATCATTGCAACTCCACGAGGTGAGATCTTGCATGGAGCCCCAGGCTGAGGGAGATTGACAGTTCTTTTGTGTTTCTTCCATTTGCGAATAATCGCACCAACTGTTGTCACCTTTTCACCAAGCTGCTTGGCGATGGTCTTGTAGCCTATTCCAGCCTTGTGTAGGTCTACAATCTTGTCCCTGACATCCTTGGAGAGCTCTTTGGTCTTGGCCATGGTGGAGAGTTTGGAATCTGATTGATTGATTGCTTCTGTGGACAGGTGTCTTTTATACAGGTAACAAGCTGAGATTAGGAGCACTCCCTTTAAGAGTGTGCTCCTAATCTCAGCTCGTTACCTGTATAAAAGACACCTGGGAGCCAGAAATCTTTCTGATTGAGAGGGGGTCAAATACTTATTTCCCTCATTAAAATGCAAATCAATTTATAATATTTTTGACATGCGTTTTTCAGGATTTTTTTGTTGTTATTCTGTCTCTCACTGTTCAAATAAACCTACCATTCAAATTATAGACTGATCATTTCTTTGTCAATGGGCAAACGTACAAAATCAGCAGGGGATCAAATACTTTTTTCCCTCACTGTATCTACCACATGTACATGTACATATTACCTCAACTACCCGGTGCCCCCGCACATTGACTCTGCACCGGTACCCCCCTGTATATATAGCCTCCCTACTGTTATTTTATTTTACTTCTGCTCTTTTTTTCTCAACACTTTTTTGTTGTTGTTGTTTTATTGTACTTTTTTATAAAGAAATAAATGCATTGTTGGTTAAGGGCTGTAAGTAAGCATTTCACGGTAATGTCTACACCTGTTGTATTCGGCGCATGAGGCAAGTAAAATTTGATTGATTTGATTTGATTTGATCTACCTCTATTGATCCAGTATCCATGCACATTGTAAATATGGTACTGGAACAGATCCTGTATATAGTATGGTACTGGAACAGATCCTGTATATAGTATGGTACTGGAACAGATCCTGTATATAGTATGGTACTGGAACAGATCCTGTATATAGTATGGTACTGGAACAGATCCTGTATATAGTATGGTACTGGAACAGATCCTGTATATAGTATGGTACTGGAACAGATCCTGTATATAGTATGGTACTGGAACTGACCCTGTATATAGTATGGTACTGGAACTGACCCTGTATATAGTATGGTACTGGAACTGATTTCTTGTTTCTTATTTTTATATCTTGTTCTACCTTGTTATTTTTAGTATTACAGTGTCATTGATTACTGCATTGTTGGGGTTAGAGCTTGCAAGAAAGATATTTCACTGTGCTTGTGACATTAAAAGTTGAAACCATATCCACTGACTGCACCATTGAACAAAATCCAATAATCTGGAGGTGTTAGTGTTGCCAGAGGCACCAGAAGTACACTATATATACAAAAGTACGTGGACACCCCTTCAAATTAGTGGATTCGGCTATTTTAGCCACACCCGTTGCTGACAGGTGTATAAAATCGACCACACAGCCATGCAATCTCCATAGACAAACATTGGCAGTAGAATGGCCTTACTGAAGAGCTCAGTGACTTTCAACATGGCACCGTCATAGGATGCACCTTTCCAACAAGTCAGTTTGTCAAATTTCTGCCCTGCTAGAGCTTCCACGTTCCACTGTAACTGCTGTTGTTGTGAAGTGGAAACGTCTAGGCGCAACAACAGCTCAGCCACGGAGTGGTAAGCCACACAAGCTCACAGAACGGGACTGCCGAATGCTGAAGTGCGTAGCGCGTAACAATCGTCTGTTCTCGGTTGCAACACTCACTACTGAGTTCCAAACTGCCTCTGGAACGTCAGCACAATAACTGTTCGTTGGGAGCTTCATGAAATGGGTTTCCATGGCCGAGAAGCCGCAAACAAGCCTAAGATCACCATGCGCAATGCCAAGCGTCGGCTGGAGTGGTGTAAAGCTCACTGCCATTGGAGCAGTGGAAACGCGTTCTCTGGAGTGATGAATCGCGCTTCACTATCTGGCAGTCCGACAGACAAATCTGGGTTTGGCGGATGCCAGGATAACACTACCTGCCCCAATGCATAGTGCCAACTGTAAAGTTTGGGGGAGGAGGAATAATGGTCTGGGGCTGTTTCGCATGGCCCCTTAGTTCCAGTGAAGGTAAATCTTAACTCTACAGCATACAATGACATTCTAGACGTTTCTGTGCTTCCAACTTTATGGCAACAGTTTGGGGAAGGCCCTTTCCTGTTTCAGCATGAGAATGCCCCTGTGCAAAAAAAGAGGTCCATACAGAAATGGTTTGTCGAGATCGGTGTGGAAGAACTTGACTGGCCTGCACAGAGCCCTGACCTCAACCCCATCGAAAAACTTTGGGATGAATTGGAACGCCGACTGCGAGCCAGGCCTAATCACCCAACATCAGTGCCCGACCTCACTAATGCTCTTGTTAGGCTGGACAATAGAACGAGTCAAAATTCACCCAAGGCTGAAAAACGTCAATAGAACGTTGGCTAAGCTGGAACACTAGCGTGAGACCATAGCAAATGAATTGAATCGAACGTTCGCAGAGCCTATTTTGACTGGAATGATGCTTAGAATTCAATTTTGCCTAAATGGCACCAAAAAATGTATACCTTTTCATATTACCACTACAATCTGTTCTTAGGACGAAACTGAAAAATAACAACTTGTGTAGAAAGTAAACATCCACACCTCAATGGTGTCAACTGTGCTTATGTCTGCATAACGAGGAAGTAGCGATCGATGACAACGGAGTACGCTGCCCAGCCGTACATAATTAGAAAGAGGGGATTGTCATGATTAAAATGGTGTCCTACGTGAAAAAATCCAAATATACACATTGTGAGATATTTGGCAAAATATACCAGCATGCCTCTCCATTGGAAAACAATGGGGGGAGCTCAGTGTTCCAAGGACAGAAAGTATTTTGGGGCTAGCGTTTGACGACAACGGAGTACGCTGCCCAGCTTTACATAATTAGAAAGAGGAGATTCTCATGATTAAAATAGTGCCCGACTTGAAAAAATGAAAATATATACATTGCGAGATATTTGGCAAATAGACAGACATACCTATATTTCCCCTATAGGAAACAATGGGACGACCTCAGAGTTCCATGAGTAATATTTTGTTGTTGTTGACATTTTAACTATCAGCAATTGGTTCAGCCTGGGCAGGTCTCATTGCCAACAATAGCGAAGCAGGCATTCTGACATAGAACAATGTGCTGGGAATAAAACATTCGAAAGGCAAGTTGGTGCCATGGTGCTCAATAGAACTAATAGGAGCTGGCAGGGTGAAAAATGCCCTAAAATAAGGCCTCTTATTTCGTGATTACTTCAAAACTTCAGCAAGCAGCTGGGACATATGGTAATATTATGAAACTGGGCACCACGGCGGATGCAATGAACTAGTTTTTATCAGAAAAAAGCGTTATTAAAAATGTAATGTGTCCAGCCTACTCTTGTGGTTGAAGGGAAGCAAGTCCCCGCAGCATTGTTCCAACATCTAGTGGAAAGCCTTCCCAAAAGAGTGGAGGCTGTTATAGCAGCAAAAGGGGGATCAACTCCATAATAATGCCCATCATTTTGGAATGAGATGTTTGATGAGCAGGTGTCCACATACTTTTGGTCATGTAGTGTACTTCTATAAATGACAGTATCACAGAGGACCAACAGCTTCATCTGGTGCTGAGCCTACGTCTGCATTCCAAATGGCACACTACCCACTGGGCACAGACATCAATTCATTGAAATGACGTGGAAACAACATTGATTCAAGCAGTGTGTGCCCAGTGGGTATTCCCTTTATAGTGCACTACTTTTGACCAGGGCCCATAGTATAGGCCAGGGAATAGGGTGCCATTTGGGACATATGCTCAAGTCAACGGGGATAGAAGAACATCAAGCTGTGTGTGTTAATCAATCTCCCATAGCGGCCGGAGTCACAGGACACATGCCATGCCATGCTAGCATGATGCTGGAACTGTGTCCCAAATGACACCCTATTCCCTATATAGTGCACTACTTTTGATCTGGGCCCTGGTCAAAAGTAGTGCACCATATATGGAATAGGGTGCCATTTGGAATGCATCCTGGGACTTACTGGGCGTTGGTAGAGTCCATACTGTACTCTTCCTGATACCTATAGGCACAGTACACAGATAGGGGACAGGTTAGGTCATTAGGAGGAGGGAGGGAGGGAGGGAGGGAGGGAGGGAGGGAGGGAGGGGGGGCGGCATGCTTTCACAGAGGACATGCAAGACCAGAAAGACAAAAGCATCTCAGAGTAGGAGTGCCGATCTAGGATAACGTCCCGGTAGAACTCAAGCCTAGATTAGGATCAGACATTAGGATTGACAGGGATCCTCGGATACAGTTATTTGATTAGTTTGAGAACAGACGGGAGACTCTTAATGCAAACCACAGGAGACCAGAGGACAGCAGGAAGGAAAACCCACTGGGTCAATCTCAATGGCTTCCGCATTCAAATGACGGCAAATTGGACAGATTGTATTTCGTACTGTAGCAGCTTGAATGGATGTATCGGGGTGACATTGAAATCAGTCAACAAACAGAGAATTAACATGTTGAGAACATGTTGAGAATCAGAGACACTGTCAAACGTTAAAACGTCAGATTCTTCTAAAAGGGCTGTATTGCACTTCATACTCAGGTAGATGGTAGTTAAAGGTATATACTTCTTGGGGTTTGCTCATATGAATCATGAGAATCTAGAATCAACCACCTATAGAGAACTTGGAGCTGACACCATTCCTATATTTACAATGTACTTTTAATCCAACAGTCATAAGCATAAATTCATACGGACAGATTTAATTATTATGAAGCATGCTCTATATGACAAGTTCACTAGATATGATCTTCTTCAAATACCTGTACAACTGAGATAAAACCCTCTTTGGATTTGTCACTTCCTATACTTGTAGATTGATAAAGATATTCACTGCTTAAGGGGGAAATCTGCAGTTGCTGAATCCATTTTTGTACTTATAAATTAATGATATGTACCTATTGATTCTTGAAGAATATAACTTCTAAATGACTCATGAGTTTAGTTCAACTGTCGTAACCCATCAGAACCCAAAATACAAACTTGTTTTAGTCCAAAGTTTGTAAACAAAGTAATATAATCAAACACTGTATAGCCTCAAAACATGGTTAAAACTATACTTTTGATATCATGGATGGTCAGTCCTTGCATCCATAGCTCTGTCTATGAATTTGAGAGTGTTTACATTTCTCGAGCCCCAACCCTCAGCTTTTTACCGAAACAAGGGCGGGGAGCAATGTTCCCTCTAAGCTGTGTGTGCACGGACGCGCAGCTCCCACGGGACTTCCACGCAGATCAAATAACAGCCCGCACAGAGAAGCACGAGATTGAACTTCACTCAACTTTCTAGTTTTCCCCTTTAGTTAACACTATCAACGTTTCCCTCTACTGTGGGAATTGCCAATATTAGCTACTTTCAATGCAACATACAGAAACAAAACTAACTATGCAAGAGATTTTCTCGTAGGCAGAACGCACCTGAGTAGGATTCTATTGCAGTGACAGGCACGACTCAGCCCATACTCTGCAGACCAGTGCGGCATAACCAATCAGAGCTGCAGTATCCCTATATGCAAATAGACCATTGCCATATATGGATCTGTGCCATTCACTTTGAACTGGACTGTGTTTACAGCATGAGCGGTCGCAAGTAGATGCGCTTGTTTTGAGATCAAAGCGAGAGCTGCATGTAGCCACGCGTGCACATTTGTTCATATTCTTTGCTAGTTAGTGAGTTATTAGCCCAGAGTGGTTGCTTCCTACAAGAGCACAAAACGTGCATTTCTAGCCATCTTTGAAAAGCGAGTCAGGTAAAGATAATTTTTTCTGTCTTAAAGGGGCAGTGTTGTATTTTGAGATAGGCTTGAATAAGGCAGAGGGTGGCATAGTTTGTCTGATTCTCTGTAATAATGGTATGAGAATAATAATGAACTTTATTGTGTTTTTTTCTTGCATCAAACAACACATTTTTAGTCACATCCTTGTCTGAAGGACAAGTAGATAAACAGGTTAATGTCAAGTCCTGCATATTTCTTCCAAAAGTCTCATGGAATGTAGGCCTACATTGAACACCACACATTGGCTGCTACTGTAGGCTGAATGATAGAACAGCTATTTCCATGTTAAAATGTTATGGGATGCATGTTCTCCATTGTTTTTGATGGTAGGCCACTCTGATAGGCCTACATTATGATCAAATAGCCACAGTAGCCTACTTGGCCGCTGTTATAACTGTAACTTAAAGCAGGTACAGCCTCAGTGTTCACAGTAAACGCACAGAAGTTGCACATTTGCTCAGTGCCGAAAACAAATTAGAGGGAACATTGGCAGTGAGTCCACTTTGTTATTGTTTCAACTGCTGATTGACTATTTAAATCTAATTTTGGAACACATTCCTGATCCAAGCATTTTTCAGCCGGCATTTCAAATAGGCCTACCATATCAGGTGCCGACTACAATAACGTCCAGGCCACACTCTTAGAGCTGAACCTAAATGCCAGAGCTCAACTTATGTAAGGAGAATGGCATGCTGCACATCACTATCAGGAAGTACTCAGGACCCAAGAGAGGTCCAGTACATTTAACATTTTAGTGTTATCCAGAGCAACTTACAGGAGCAATTAGGGTTAAGTGCCTTGCTCAAGGGAACATTGGGATTCTGCTCTGGGATTCAAACCAGTAACCTTTCAGTTACTGGCCCAACGCTCTTAACCACTAGGTTACCTGCTGCCAATAACCACTCAGGTGTGAACAGAGGGAAGAAAATATGTTTTATCCACACGACTCTAAACTGGAACTCAGGACCTTTAGAGTCTCTTAAGCCAATACATCTGCGACTGCCAAATAAATAAGCATCTGCCATCTTTGCATGCTGCAAAACTTTATTTTGAACCTCTTTATTTGGACATTCTCCAACATATGATCTATTACACCAGTGTTTTTCAGTGTTTTCATTCAAATACATTTGTTGTTTGCTCTGAAAATCCCAATTTTGGCATGTCCCACGTCAGGGGTAGGCAACCCTGTTCCTGGAGTGCCGCAGGATCTTGTTCCAACTAGGCACCAAACCTATTATGGCTGATTTAGTGAAATCGTCAACCATGTTACGGTTAACTGTTACTTTAATTGGCACTTTTATAGTCATTTTTCTTAATTTAACCTCTTGAGATGGGAAAACATGTTTTTTATTTAGTTGAACATTGCTCTTCATGACAGAATGTTAAAATTAGGTGAAATAAATAGTTATTTTTTACCAAATTACACTAGCCAAAAGGCACTTTATTAGTGGAATGACCCAGCTGAGTGATTGAGTCAGGTGCTCTTGTCCGGGAATAGAACAAAAATGTGCAACCTTGGGGAACTTGACGGAGTTAAGAGTGATCTAAACAGTATAGATGTTCACCTAATCAATCAAAACGGTCAGTTTAATTTATTAAATGTCAGTTAAAGTTGAAAAAATTCCAACTGAAACTGAAAGTCTGTTGATAGTCCGAGCAAGGAACAGACCATCTACTGTATCAAGATCGGAACTATCCAAATGAAGTGAGACCAATGTCTCCATGGTAACAGACAGAGTGTTGTTGTCACCAACTCTGTGTGAGTGTCAGTCTGTTTGATGGCAGTAGTTCAGGGCTCTGAAATTAACATAAAGATAATACCTGATTATAAAGCACTTAGATGTTCTTACTGTAATTAGCTCTGTCGATTACATACAGTGAGGGAAAAAAGTACTTGATCCCCTGCTGATTTTGTACGTTTGCCCACTGACAAAGACATGATCAGTCTATAATTTTAATGGTAGATTTATTTGAACAGTGAGAGACAGAATAACAACAAAAAAATCCAGAAAAACGCATGTCAAAAATGTTATAAATTGATTTGCATTTTAATGAGGGAAATAAGTATTTGACCCCCTCTCAATCAGAAAGATTTCTGGCACCCAGGTGTCTTTTATACAGGTAACGAGCTGAGATTAGGAGCACACTCTTAAAGGGAGTGCTCCTAATCTCAGTTTGTTACCTGTATAAAATACACCTGTCCACAGAAGCAATCAATCAATCAGATTCCAAACTCTCCACCATGGCCAAGACCAAAGAGCTCTCCAAGAATATCAGGGACAAGATTGTAGACCTACACAAGGCTGGAATGGGCTACAAGACCATCGCCAAGCAGCTTGGTGAGAAGGTGACAACAGTTGGTGCGATTATTCGCAAATGGAAGAAACACAAAAGAACTGTCAATCTCCCTCGGCCTGGGGCTCCATGCAAGATCTCACCTCGTGGAGTTGCAATGATCATGAGAACGGTGAGGAATCAGCCCAGAACTACACGGGAGGATCTTGTCAATGATCTCAAGGCAGCTGGGACCATAGTCACCAAGAAAACAATTGGTAACACACTACGCCATGAAGGACTGAAATCCTGCAGCGCCCGCAAAGTCCCCCTGCTCAAGAAAGCACATATACAGGCCCGTCTGAAGTTTGCCAATGAACATCTGAATGATTCAGAGGAGAACTGGGTGAAAGTGTTGTGGTCAGATGAGACCAAAATGGAGCTCTTTGCCATCAACTCAACTCGCCGTGTTTGGAGGAGGAGGAATGCTGCCTATGACCCCAAGAACACCATCCCCACCGTCAAACATGGAGGTGGAAACATTATGCTTTGGGGGTGTTTTTCTGCTAAGGGGACAGGACAACTTCACTGCATCAAAGGGACGATGGACGGGGCCATGTACCGTCAAATCTTGGGTGAGAACCTCCTTCCCTCAGCCAGGGCATTGAAAATGGGTTGTGGATGGGTATTCCAGCATGACAATGACCCAAAACACACGGCCAAGGCAACAAAGGAGTGGCTCAAGAAGAAGCACATTAAGGTCCTGGAGTGGCCTAGCCAGTCTCCAGACCTTAATCCCATAGAAAATCTGTGGAGGGAGGTGAAGGTTCGAGTTGCCAAACGTCAGCCTCGAAACCTTAATGACTTGGAGAAGATCTGCAAAGAGGAGTGGGACAAATCCCTCCTGAGATGTGTGCAAACCTGGTGGCCAACTACAAGAAACGTCTGACCTCTGTGATTGCCAACAAGGGTTTTGCCACCAAGTACTAAGTCATGTTTTGAGGGGTCAAATACCTATTTCCCTCATTAAAATGCAAATCAATTTATAACATTTTTGACATGCATTTTCTGGATTTTTTTGTTGTTATTCTGTCTCTCACTGTTCAAATAAACCTACCATTAAAATGATAGACTGATCATGTCTTTGTCAGTGGGCAAACGTACAAAATCAGCAGGGGATCAAATACTTTTTCCCTCACTGTATCTGCTGCTACAGCATCAAACACTGTCTCTATCTCTGCTATCAGACACAGACCGATAGAGGAGCCTGAACGTTTCTGTTCTCTTGGTAATCATGCATGTAGCGTATCATAAACACTGTCACACTGTTTAACCCCCGAGGCATTCAACGCAGGAACAAATGTATTCTTACCTCACCTTGACAGTAGATCTGGCAAACCAATTTATATTAAAAAACAACAACTGCTAGTGCTAAACTGGTGCTAAACACTGCAGGTATTGGAGAATTAACTCAGATCCATGCTGCTGAACCTGGCTGAATCCTCTGTCACCTGTCCTCTCAAGGACCTATTGAAATGTTGTGGGACCACATGAGTCTCTGCAGTCATTTAGAGGGCTGCTGGGACTTGCAGTTTTCCATCTGTTTCCCAAAACTACACTTCCCAAGCCTGAGTAGCATTTGGCATTGAGTGCTCCAGAGGTGTACAAGCCAAGGGAAAGACACAGCTCATCATGCCCATTGGAACAAGGCTTCCTGAAGTCACACCTGCCTCTGGCAACACCTCTGAGGAATTACTCTCTGTTCTTATAGTCCAAAGGGACAGAACATCCACAGTACAGTAACCTAAACATGTAATGAAAGGCATATGCATAAAGTGTGTACACGCATGTGTTCTGTCTGAGCATGTGTGCCTGAGAGGGAGGGAGACAGAGAGAGAGAGAGAGAGAGAGAGAGAGAGAGAGAGAGAGAGAGAGAGAGAGAGAGAGAGAGAGAGAGAGAGAGAGAGAGAGAGAGAGAGAGAGAGAGAGAGAGAGAGAGCGAGAGAGAGAGAGAGCGAGAGAGAGAGCGAGAGAGAGAGCGAGAGAGAGAGAGAGCGAGAGAGAGAGAGAGCGAGAGAGAGCGAGAGAGAGAGAGAGCGAGAGAGAGAGAGAGAGAGAGAGAGAGCAAGAGAGAGAGAGAGAGAGAGAGAGAGAGAGAGAGCGAGAGAGCGAGAGAGAGAGAGAGAGAGAGAGAGAGAGAGAGAGAGAGAGAGAGAGCGAGCGAGAGAGAGAGAGAGAGAGAGAGAGAGAGAGAGAGAGAGCATTTTATTTTATTTTCTGAAATGTGTCGGTATCTCATTGTCTCTGTCAGAACACATTAAGTAAACCATCTTATTCCATAATAGCCCTCGTATAAGTAGGCTGTCTCGTTAAGTCAGAACGCTATGCACTGTACCCTCTATGTTGTGTTTCTGACATCTCCTTAACATCAATGTCTATAACCATGCTCTATCGAGATCCTATTCATTGGTTGCACCCCTATAATGTTCTATGTGTAGTTCTACGTACCTATGAGTTCCCATGATTTTCAGCTCTCCCAGTTAGCATTGGAATGTAGCTCACATTGCAACTGGCTGTGCTGGGAATAAAACTCCCTCACTGCGGTGTCTGACTGAGTTAGACAACGCCACTTGAAGCCCACACCATGCCCTCTCTCTCTCTATTGATTCTCCTCTGACTGATGCTTTCAGGCACAGGGATGGGTGTAATATGGACAGTAGTATGTGTGGACACACATAAACAGACGAGACGCACGTGGGTTACACGCACGTATGTTCACACATGACACACACACACTACTGTACTGAGTGAGTATTTGTGGCAGGTATTAGCTCCACTTTACCATTTAAGGCTTTTTTTTTTTAAACACATTTTCGTGTGGGATTGTGGGTAGGAAGTCGCAACGCACCAATCACGACTATGTTTCCATGGGGGCTACTTCGCCTTTCATGTCAACTGATGAGAAAGTGCTTCCACCCCAGTTTAATGAACGGCACCTTAATGATAACAAATGTGACATAATTTACCCAGAGGACCACATTAAAACAGCTCATTACGATGGAGTTGCTCAAAAGCAAGGACATCATAACTGTACAGTTATATTAAGAAAGAGACGCTTTAAATATGCACCAGCACAGCAACATAGATGGAGATTTCAGTTGCAAGTCCTTTTAGGCTGTAGCTTCGCTAACACCTGCTATGAGAATACTGAGGGAAAGAGACAGCAGGTAATCCAGTTGAAGAGTTCTAGATCTTGTTGAATATCAAATAAGTTGTAGGCTAATTAAGGCAGTTAAAGATGCAAACAAAATCGCAATTAAATTGAGTAAATGGCCAGTTTAATAAGAGTATACAGGATTAGAGATGAATTGATAAGAAGACATGCTATCCTAGAAGAGAACCTAGAAGAGATAATAAATAATAGATCCTAGAAGAGATCCTAGATAATAGATCCTAGAAGAGATCCTAGAAGAGAACATAGATAATAGATCCTAGACGAGATAATAATAATATGCCATTTAGCAGACGCTTTTATCCAAAGCGACTTACAGTCATGCGTGCATAAAACATTTTTTTTTTGTGTATGGGTGGTACTGGGGAACGAACCCACTACCTTGGCGTTACAAGCGCCGTGCTCTACCAGTTGAGCTACAGAGGACAATAGATCCTAGAAGAGATCGTAGATAATAGATCCTAGAAGTGATCCTAGATAATAGATCCTAGAAGAGATCATAGATAATAGATCCTAGAAGAGATCATAGATAATAGATCCTAGAAGAGATCATAGATAATAGATCCTAGAAGAGATCATAGATAATAGATCCTAGAAGAGATCATAGATAATAGATCCTAGAAGAGATCCTAGATAATAGATCCTAGAAGAGATCATAGATAATAGATCCTAGAAGAGATCCTAGATAATATATCCTAGAAGAGATCATATACAGTTGAAGTCGGAAATTTACATACAGTCGTGGTCAAAAGTTTTGAGAATGACACAAATATAAATTTTCACAAAGTCTGCTGCCTCAGTTTTTATGATGGCAATTTGCATATACTCCAGAATGTTATGAAGAGTGATCAGATGAATTGTAATTAATTGCAAAGTCCCTCTTTGCCATGAAAATGAACTTAATCCCAAAAAAAACATTTCCACTGCATTTCAGCCCGGCCACAAAAGGACCAGCTGACATCATGTCAGTGATTCTCTCGTTAACACAGGTGAGAGTGTTGACGAGGACAAGGCTGGAGATCACTCTGTCATGCTGATTGAGTTAGAATAACAGACTGGACATTGTTCTTCCTCTGTTAACCATGGTTACCTGCAAGGAAACACGTGCCGTCATCATTACTTTGCACAAAAAGGGCTTCACAGGCAAGGATATCGCTGCTGGTAAGATTGCACCTAAATCAACCATTTATCGTATCATCAAGACTTTCAAGGAGAGAGGTTCAATTGTTGTGAAGAAGGCTTCAGGGCGCCCAAGAAAGTCCAGCAAGTGCCAGGACCGTCTCCTAAAGTTGATTCAGCTGCGGGATCGGGGCACCACCAGTGCAGAGCTTGCTCAGGAATGGCAGTAGGTAGGAGTGCATCTGCACACTCAGTGAGGCGAAGATTTTTGGAGGATGGCCTGGTGTCAAGAAGGGCAGCGAGGAAGCCACTTCTCTCCAGGAAAAACATCAGGGACAGACTGATATTGTGCAAAAGGTACAGGGATTGGACTGCTGAGGACTGGGGTAAAGTCATTTTCTCTGATGAATCCCCTTTCCGATTGTTTGGGGCATCCGGAAAAAAGCTTGTCTGGAGAAGACAAGGTGAGCGCTACCATCAGTACTGTGTCATGCCAACAGTAAATCATCGTGAGACCATTCATGTGTGGGGTTGCTTCTCAGCCAAGGGAGTGGGCTCACTCACAATTTTGCCTAAGAACACAGTCATGAATAAAGAATGGTACCAACACATCCTCCGAGAGCAATTCTCCCAACCATCCAAGAACAGTTTGGTGATGAACAATGCCTTTTCCAGCATGATGGAGCACCTTGCCATAGGCAAAAGTGATAACTAAGTGGCTATGGGAAAATAACATGGACATTTTGGGTCCATGGCCAGGAAACTCCCCAGACCTTAATCCCATTGAGAACTTGTGGTCGACCCTGAAGAGGCGGGTGGACAAACAAAAACCCACAAATTCTGACAAACTCCAAGCATTGATTATGCAAGAATGGGCTGCCATCAGTCAGGATGTGGCCCAGAAGTTAATTGACAGCATGCCAGGGCGGATTGCAGAGGTCTTGAAAAAGAAGGGTCAACACTGCAAATATTGACTCTTTGCATAAACTTAATGTAATTGTCAATTAAAGCTTTTGACACTTATGGAATGCTTGTAATTATACTTCAGTATACCATAGTAACATCTGACAAAAATATCTAAAAACACTGAAGCAGCAAACTTTGTGAAGACCAATACTTGTGTCATTCTCAAAACTTTTAACCATGACTGTACACCTTAGCCAAATACATTTAAACTCAGTTTTTCACAATTCCAGACATTTAATCCTAGTAAAACTTCAAACGTTTCAGGTAGCCTTCCACAAGCTTCCCACAATAAGTTGGGTGAATTTTGGCCCATTCCTCCTGACAGAGCTGGTGTAACGGAGTTAGGTTTGTTGGCCTCCTTGCTGGCACACACTTTTTCAGTTCTGCCCACATATTTTCTATAGGATTGAGGTCAGGGCTTTGTGATAGCCACTCCAATACCTTGACTTTGTTGTCCTTAAGCCAATTTGCCACAACTTTGGAAGTATGCTTGGGGTCATTGTCCATTTGGAAGACCCATTTGCAACCAAGCTTTAACTTCCTGACTGATGTCTTGAGATGTTGCTTCAATATATCCACATAATTTTCCTTCCTGATGATGCCAGCTATTTTGTGAAGTGCACCAGTCCCTCCTGCAGCAAAGCACCCCCACAGCATGATGCTGCCACCCCTGTGCTTCTTGGCTTTTTTATGGGGGTTTTGGAGTTTCAGGTTATTACATTTAAGTCAGACGCTCTTATCCAGAGTGACTTACAAGAGCAATTAGGGTTAAGTGCCTTGCTCAAGGGCACAGACAGATTTTTCACCTAGTCGGCTCAGGGATTAGAACCAGTGAACTTTCGGTTACTGGCACAACGCTCTTAACCACTAAACTACCTGCCGCCCCAACATCTGAATAGGATAGGCCAATATGTAATCAATTATTGTGCTGCAGGGGCCTTAGAAAGGATTTGTGATGTTGTAAGAGATTAAAGGAGGGCAGAGAACTAACAAAAAGAAAGAACATTGCGTTAAATCATTTCAGCCATAGCCCTCTCCTCACTTAGGCAGCAGTCACGGCCAGCATAGCAACAAACAACAAATCCCTCTGCAATCACTCACCAGCATCCATCCAGCCCTTCCTATCCCTGTGGACCTTCCTAGACAGAAACTTGTATTACTATTGATGCCAGAGAAGTGTGACCCAGCCAGTCTTCACTGTCATGACATTTATGGGCACAGTGTCGTTGGGATCCGAAAAAGCTCTATACAGAAAATGAAATATAGAATCATTACCATCATTATCATTACAATGTCAGGCTGTAGTTGTAGAGGCAGTGCTAACTGCCAAGCCATGTGAAGGAGATGGCTATTATATGTGAGGCTGTGCTATGTGACAGGGAATGGAGGAGTGGGTGAATGAGTGAATGAGGGAACGGGTGAGTGGAGGAATGGGTGAGTGGGGGAATTGGTGAATGGGTGAGTGGGGGAATGGGTGAATGGGTGAGTGGGTGAATGGGTGAATGGGTGAATGGATGAATGGCTGAGTGGGGGAGTGGGTAAATGGCTGAGTGAGGGAATGGGTGAGTGGGTGAATGTGTAGGTGTTCATTAATATAAGCCTCTCCAAAATAATCCAGGTAGAGCTGCGCATACCCCAGGGCAGCTGTCTAAGCCCCTTACTTAAAAAAAAAAAAAAAAAACTTTTACTAACATCCTGCAACTGGCACTGAGTAAAGACTGTGTATGCTGATACACATCAGCTACTGCACTACGTGAAATCACGACAACACTTAACAAAGAGCTGCAGTCAGTTTTAGAATGGGTGGCAAGTAATAAGCTAGTCCTAAACAGGGGTGAAAGTAAGGCGGTATGGTCCGGTACGGCATCCCAGCAAAATAAATAGTGGGGGTACGCCCTACCGGTAAAACGTGAGCCTATCACAATTAATACAACAGTCCCCAAAAACGATAGGCTATTACAGCATTATTTAACATTACTGCATGTCAGCCGCATGAAGAATGTGCAAAATGACTGGAAACTGGGTGGTATATGCTCCAAATTGCATTGTGGTTTGAGGAGAACACGTACATTTTGTCAAGGCGGAGATGAGTGGCCGAGACCGAGGTGCGCATGGACAACAGTGGATGCATCAATTCAGGCTACAAGTGTAAGCCTAATGACAATCGCAAAAAAAAAAATGCGTGTGGGCACTTGCGTGTCCCATACCAGTAAGAAATTAAATCTACTTTCACCCCGGTCCTAAATATTTCAAAAACTATAAGCATTGTATTTGGGACAAATCATTCACTAAACCATAAACCTCAACTAAATCTAAATTAGTAATGAATAATGTGGAAATGTTCCCTAATGTCGGCACTAATGCAATTCCACAAAAGACATAACATGTGCAGCAGCACATTAACAACAAATAAAATAGCACATAATCTAAACAGGTTGTCGTATGGAAGCCTTTAACATAGCGTATTTACTTCACACAAAGACCCCATAAATTCAACCCAAAATATAAATACCATGGTTGAAACAAAGGACGGGGAGAATATAACATATTAGAGATTGGGTCAGTTGTTCTCCAGATGTCTGCAGGAGTCTGTCAATTGACGCTGAAATCTTTGATGTAATAAACCATTATAATCAAGGACAGTGTCAGCGGATTTCTTGTCATCACAGCATCTCAGCATCGTTATCTCGACACTACATTAATGGCGACGCGGTATTTTGGACGTGTTGCGTCTGTTTCAACGTTGCATCATGGGCGCCGGGCTGATTCTCGCTCCAGAGTCCGGCAGATAAGGGTGAGTTTTCTCACCACTTTGGGCACTGGTCAGTTTGTGTGTCCGTGTGTGTGCGTTGAATGACTGCACCGTTAAGAACTTGCGTGTGCGCTTTGCTGTTATTTGCTGTGTGATGAGAATACGTTCTAAATTTCTACATTTGTTTGCGTTGAAAACAACGCAAACAGGGGGGAGTGTCTATAGGAATTGATAACACTGGGCACAGGGATATTTGGCTTGAATAAAATTGAAAAAGAATAGAATGAAGGAATAAGGCCAGGAACTAAGGAAAAATGTATACTAATTAGGACGTCGTTGATCTACGGAAGCCCTCAAACGAGGCGATCATTAGGATGGGCCGAAAATCCTGAAAACTCACTAGGTTGATTTTTAAGGTCAGTTCTGGGAACTGGAGTTTGTGGTAGATACATTCATTTGTAAGTTACCCCTCGACATATAGTTGACGAGGTATATGTTCGATGTAACCTCTCATTGAATATCTGCAAACTCGAGGTAGCAGAAATTTAGGAAGGAACTATGAGAAATAAGGAACGACGGTAGCATGCTTTAGAGGACCGTAGGAACGGATGCATTCCTCTTGAATTGTGTGTGTGTGGGGGGGAAAAAATAATAAAATAAAGACGTCTCTGTTGTGCTTCAGCTGTGTGTCGACTCATGGTATGATAAGATTTATGTTAGAGATATATACGTATATATGTTTTGGTTGAGAACAGGGGTTTTAGTTTTTTGTAAGGAAATATGTTAGTTAAGGTCTCCATTAGCGAGAATGTTAATAATTGTTAAAAAACTATGAGCCCCCTGGGAGGAAGTTAAGGTTAAAACCTTATGAGTCTCTATAAAAAGAGAACATTTAATAACTGTTAAAAGACTATGAGCCTACAGGGAGGATTTTAAGAGTGTATAGAGATGTTTTGTAATGGATAAGAAAATAACTATAAATCTGCAGATTAGGATAAGTAAAGATAAGAAACTTTGAAGTAGGATTTGTGTTCTATGTTCTGTGTTGGTTTGGGAGTTTTGTTAAGTGTTACTGCTTGTCTGTGTTGGAAATAACGGAGGGACAGCTGGTCTGTCTACTTTCTGTTGTTTAGCTTGGAGAGAGCTGCTTGGGAGCTCTTCTCACTCTGAAATCGCATTGGTGAATGAACTACGCATGCGTGGGATTTTATGAGTTTAGAATTACGTAGAGCAAATATGCCACTCCCCTGCCTGCACTGAGCTGCTGTGACATGCAGACAGAGAAGGAGGGGGAGACTTACACACGAATAAAGTATTTTGTTTGTTAAATTGGCTGTTGCTTAACGATGAAACTATTTGATTGAGATCTATTGAATTTATAAATGAGAGATATGTTGACGGATAAAATAAAATGTTATTGCGCTATTTATAATATTCCTGAGTTAAGCTGTTTGCTTATTTCTTAGCGCAAGTGTGAACATAGATATGTCTAAAAGGGTATTGTATGGTTGAAATAACCCAGTGAGTGCATAAAATACTAAATTATTGTCTGTTCCTTTGTTCTTCTGACGAGAAGGAGGAGACAGAGAGAGAGAGAAGGTGCTGACCAGTGCGACACGCGACAGTGTGTGCTGCCACGGATCCAGTCCAATCAAGGCCAGTACTGTTCTGTTCACAAAATTTACCTTCCCATACAGGATATTGTGTGTGCCTAGCATATTTCATGTTGTGACAATTTGACAGGGACTTGGCAACAGACTGATCAATTGATGTAATTAAGAATTGCACATTGGAGTTTTTTGTGCATGAGTTGGTTTGATTAGAGTTGTGTTGGAAATCCAGCACTGACATTATTCTGTAAAATTAAGGTAATTGGGGGATTATTAAGCAATTGGTTTGTGAGTGCTGTAGTGTTGCTGGATTACAGGTCTTTCTTTTTTATATTGCTCTGAAGTTGACTACTTTCATTTACTTTTCCTGATCGGATGTGGTAAGATTGCCACTAATCAATAATTTGGTAAAATAAAATAAAATAAAAATTAAAAAAATAATTAATTAATAAATTAATGAAAATAAATAGATATATTGATTAATTAATTAATTGATTTGGGGGGAGGAGGGAGGGAAACATAAGCTACATAGTCTAAAAGTATTTTTTGGTTTACAAATTAATTGGTTTAAAATAATAATAATAATAATAAAATAATTCACAATAAAGGAATATAAAAGAGTTGTTAAAATGGGGAAAAAGGACATCAAAACTATGAAAGTAATTACTCCTGTTGATGTAGTAGAAATAGTAATCCTCTAGTTAATGGTATTGCAAGGTTATCTGGAAAATGGAATAAACGTTGGCCTGACATTGAACAACCATGGCCAGTGGAAGGGACTCTTAACCCTGACGTCATCAACATAATGAAAGTGCTTGTGTCGATTTATAAGGCAGAGCAAAAGAAGGGGAAAAAAAGGGAACAACGTAAAGAAAAGAGACAAAGAGAGCTGGGTGTTCTTAAGCTGTTTGAAAATGAAGGACAAAAACTGATAAAAGATACCAAAGATAAAAGAAACAGAGGTATAGAGAAAATGGCAAAAGAGGTGAAGGTGACAGAAAAACTAATGGCAGACGTCAATACACCTTTCTCACATACGGATTCAGCAAAAAGACCCCCACCTTACGAGGAAGAAGTAGAGTTTAAGGACGTCTATCCTCAGCTTCCAATGATCATTCAGGAGGGTGATTATTGCATCAGAGATGAAGATGAACGAATAATAGAGAGAGGACAAGCAGAAACGACCATAAAGATTGAATCCAAACTCCAAAAGTAAGAAGAAAACGAGATGTCTGGAAACTAAGGGTGGAGTGAGGTTCAGGAGGATGGAACTTGAAGATGATGATGATGATGATGATCAGAGTGATTCAGAAGAGATCATGGGTGGATATGACCCTGTGATCAGATTGGCCAGAGCGGAAAGAAGGGGTGATGGAAGTTGGAAGAAGAAGGATACAAGAGATCTGATCTCTGATGAAAGTGAAGATGGAGACAGCGATGAAGATTTGGAGATTAAAGGTGCTTCATATTCAAGAGGATTTTATCCTACAATGATTAGCACAGAAGAAATAGAAAGATATATAGACCGATGCGTATCATGCCTGGATAAGGCCAATAATTTAGAAGAAGTAAGAGAACTGGAAGAACAACTCAAGAAGCTGAAGATACAGAAGAAAAAACTGCTGAAAAAAGGATCCCAAGAATTGGAGAAGAGGTATACATTGAGGCCAAGGAAAGAGAGCACAAGTAAGAGGATGATGCCAGTGATAATTCGAGGACAGAACCTGGAGTATAAGCCTTTGCAGAATACCGATATGTCAGATATACTTGAGAAGCTGCCTACTCTTCAAGATGGAGCATATCCTTGGATTTCAAAATTGGAAGAAATTACGGTGGGAACACAGTCTGCCATAGGAGACATTAAGAGACTTTTGGCTAATCTCCTTGGGATTCCAGATATGGAAGACATTTTTCAGAGAGCTGGACTTAATAGACATGTGGGGACTGCGGTGAACGATCCTGAATTGTTGGCTGCAAGTAGAAATCGGCTGTGGAGAGCACTGAAAGATACGTTTCCAACAAATGTGCATCCTGACAACATTCTGATTGACCCACTAGGACAACAAGAAAATCCGAGAGCCTATGTGTCAAGAGTTCATCAAGTGTGGAGAAATATTACCGGAAATGATCCAGATGTGAGTCAAATTGAGCAGTACATTTTGAGAGATAAATTGCAGATGGGACTGCCCTCACCAGTAAGGAGCAAACTGGCAGAGGTGGTTGGACTTGGAAGCATGACAAAAGGTGTCTATACAGATCATATAGCCCATCAAGTGGATCTGTACCGGAAAAAGGAACACAACCAGAAAGAACAGGACCAAGAAACTCTCCGAAAACTCAATCAAATACAACTGGTGGAGAATAAGAAGGAGAAGAAACAAGCTTTGGTTATGCAGAATCAGTGTGCACCAAATCAACAATCACTGCCACAGCTTCAACTGGACCAGTTCCAACCGCAATTGTACCAGCCACCAATAGCGGTACCAGTTGTTTCATATCCACAGCCAGTTTCTGGACAGACACAGAATTGGAGAGGAAGAGGACGAGAAGGCTTAGGAAGAGGAAGAGGAGGAAGATTCAAGCCATACTTCCAGCAATCTTCAGAAGTGTGTTATAGTTGTGGACAGGTTGGTCACTTTGCTGTGAGTGTAATGGGCCAGGAGGAAACACCAGGGGGAATTTCAGAGGAAGATACAGGGGCCAGTCAAGATCATCTGGAGGACCGGTGAACCCTTATAGGGGCCCGGAGCAAGGATTCTAGGGGTGCCCAGAAGATCCGAAAGGGGGGTGTCAGCTGGTAGCATCAGGACCGGAAAAAGATCCAACAATTGAGGTGAAAATAAACAACCGACCATTGGAAGTGATGGCGGATAGCGGACCTGCTTTTATCTGTGTTGGGCCTGAAGATGCTACACATCTCCCTATGTCCAATCAACTAATTACGACAATTTGAGATTGAGAAGAGTGTGCCACATGTGACCTTGTTGGTTTCTGAAGGCTATGAGCAGAAGCAAATAGGAGAAATTATGACAGAAGCAGAGAAAGCTGTTTTCGTACTGATGAAAGAGAATTTGGCGATTTGGAGGAGTGAAGATCAGCGATTTCTCAAAATAATGATTTTGGCTCAAGGACAAGGAGAGCCACAAGCAAGCTGTACGGATGACACATGAATCTATTTGCAGTGTGAAGATGGATTCAGACCCTATGAAAGAGGAGATGTTGCAACAAGTTCAAGAATGTTTGTGGTCTCAACACAGTACCGATATTGGACTTGTGAAATCAGCCCAATTGAGGTGAAAGTTGAACTTCGACCAGGAGCCAGACCTCCTTGGAAGAATCAGTATCCATTGAAAGATGAAGCAATCCAAGGGATTGAACCACAAATTGAAGGACTTTCGAAAGCAGGTGTTTTGAAGACAATAAAAAAATCCTCAGAGTAACAATCCTTTGTTGTCTTTGGAGAAACCATGAGGGGTTGATAGTAGCGCCTCTAGACCTATTAGGTCTGATTGATTTAGGAAGCACATGGGTTAGCTCATGTTGCAAGGGGGGAGGTTAGGAGAAAGATCACAAAGGAGTATGGTTTTTGGGCACCATATTTGCTTGAACAGGTTGACTATGTCATAGGCAGGTGCAGAATCTGTCTGAAAAATAATGTTCGCAGGGGTGTGACTGTTATTCTTGGTTACATTCCTACACCAAGAGGTGCATAAGATGTCAAACTAAGCTAAAATATGCTCAATCGGTTGCCAAGTTCTTGTGTAAAGAAGTCATAAGCAGGTGGGGATTTCCCGATCAAAATATCCTCGGATAGTGGGAAAGAGTTTTGTGGATAAATCAGTGAAATGGTTTTGGAAAAAGTTAGGAGGAAAGTCAGACCAAAATGTTACGAAAACTAGAGTTGAAGTAACTCTAGGAAAGTCAGCTCAGCTTCCATGCCAGTGCACGAGGGAGAATAGTGGTGAAGGGAAATTTAGAGTTCAGTGGGAAGATAGCCATGGTAGGAGTTTAGATCTGTTAGGAGCAGTTGCATTGAGAAAGTATGCGTTGCTGAATGATAAGAGAAGACTGAAGATTGAGGGTGATTGCAGTCTCTATGTGTACAATTCCCAGCAGGAGGATCAAGGTGATTATAAATGTATTTTTTATAATCAACAGTTTGAAAGTGAGGGATTAGAGTTGGGACTGAGAGTTAATGTAGTGAGACTAGTGGTGATAGATGGAAATACAAGTAAAGAGCTCCAAGCTGTAGGGAAAATAGATGAATCAACAACAATGACATCAACACTTCAGCCTAATACAACAACAGTGAGAAACAATTCAACTCTTTCAACATTGACAGTTATTAAAGCTATAAATGTATCACATTTGATTACAATGGCGCATCAGAAAATCGCTCCAACACCAATTTTAGAAGAAAATACTGTCATTAGGGTTAGGATGGGTGGTACAGCTCATCTTCCTTGTAGATGTGAGAGATGGAGTGGGGGTGGTGACATTCCTCCCACGTGGAGAGATAATTATGTAGAAGAAGTGTTGTTATCAGGACCAGAAGTAGAAGCTGTTTCATCTAGTCAAAGGAAGTATATTTTGTACAACGATATGAAGTGGAAGAGGGTTATGAGTGATTGCTCACTTATTTTGCGTAATGTTACATGGGATGATCAGGGAGAATATATGTGTACTTATTTAGAGCCAGCGTTAAAATTTGTTCCGGTTAAGAATTATTGGTTAAAAGGCTATGTAACTCGTAAGGTGACGCTTATGATGGAAGATTTAAAGTCTGTTGAAGTTTCCACAGTCACCAAAGGAGTTCAGGAGCAGTATATTACAGTAGCCACTCCAACAGTAAATAATACACCGAGGACATCTGTCACTTTGCCCCTGGAAATAATTAAGAGTGTTAATACATCAACTAAAGCAACTATTTTAACAGTAACTTTGAAAGAGATTAATGTTACGACGGCAATAACACATTTCGTAAATGTGACACAGACACCAACAACAACTTTTCTGAAACTAAAGGATGTAGTAAGAGTGACTCAGAAGTTTATGATACGGATGGAGAGTGCTGTCAATGGTAGTAAGGATAGTGTTGAAATAGGAGAGCAGATGGCAGTAGAGAATGATGTAGATTAATCTGAAATAGTGCAGAATACTATCCTTGTCACACCCTGGCTCTGGGACTCTATTTGTTGAGCCAGGGTGTGTTCATTCTATGTGGTTATTTCTATGTTGGGGGTTCTAGTTTGTTGTTTTCTATGTTTGCCTGAGTGACTCCCAATCAGAGGCAACGAGTGTCAGCTGTTGGCTGGTTGTCTCTGATTGGGAGCCATATTTTAACTGTCTGTTTTTCACTTTGTGTTTGTGGGTTTTTGTTCCGTGTTCGGTCTTTGTCACCGTGGACGTTACGAGTCGTTTATTGTTTTGTTTCGTGCTTTAATTAAATAAATAACCATGTTCGTTCAACACGCTGCGCATTGGTCTACTTCTCTCCCTGACGATCGTGACAGAAAAACCCACCATACCAGGACCAAGCAGCGTGTCCAGGAGCAGGCAGCCTGGACATGGGAGGAGATATTGGACGGGAAAGGGTCCTGGACCTGGGAGGAGATCCTGGCCGGGATGGATCGCCGGCCATGGAGTGAGACAGTTGAGAGGCGACGGAGAGAGGAGCAACGGCGTAAGCAGTGTCAGCGTCGGACGGTCGAGAGGCAACCCCAAAACATTTTTAGGGGGGGGCACACGGCAGGGGCGACTGGGCAGCAGGAGGCTGCCACAGGGCGATTAGGTGAGGAGGCCACCAGGTTAAGGGGGCTACTGGTGCAGAGGGAGCAGGAGTTAGTGTTGCAGAGGATGGAGCTATTGGAGGCGATAAGGGAAAGGGTGAGAAATGAGGCACGGCGAGAGGAACTCGGTAGGCAGCTGAGGGAGCGGAGGGTTATGATGAAACCCAGTCCCGCTCCTCACACCAAGCAAGTGGTGTGCGTCACCAGTCCGGTCCGGCCCGTTCCTGCTTCCCGCACTAAGTGTACGGTGCACGTCGCCAGCCCAGCCCGGCCTGTTCCTGCCCCTCGCACCAAGCCTACGGTGTGCGTCGCCAGCCCGGCCCGGCCTGTTCCTGCCCCTCGCACCGAACCTACGGTGTGCGTCGCCGGCCCGGCCCGGCCCGTTCCTGCTTCCCGCACTAAGTGTACGGTGCGCGTCGCCAGCCCGGCCCGGCCTGTCCCTGCTCCACGCACCAAGCCTACGGTGTGCGTCGCCAGCCCAGCCCGGCCTGTCCCTGCTCCACGCACCAAGCCTACGGTGTGCGTCGCCAGCCCAGTCCGGCCTGTTCCTGCCCCTCGCACCGAACCTACGGTGTGCGTCGCCAGCCCAGCCCGGCCGTCCCTGCTCCACGCACTAAGCCTACGGTGCGCGTCGCCAGCCCGGCCCGGCCTGTCCCTGCTCCACGCACCAAGCCTACGGTGCGCGTCGCCAGCCCGGCCCGGCCTGTCCTGCTTCACGCACCAAGCGTACGGTGCGCGTCGCCAGCCCGGCCCGGCCTGTCCCTGCTCCACGCACCAAGCCTACGGTGTGCGTCGCCAGCCCAGTCCGACCTGTCCCTGCTCCACGCACCAAGCCTACGGTGTGCGTCGCCAGCCCAGTCCGACCTGTCCCTGCTCCATGCACCAAGCCTACGGTGTGCGTCGCCAGCCCAGCCCGGCCTGTCCCTGCTCCACGCACCAAGCCTACGGTGCGCGTCGCCAGCCCGGCCCGGCCTGTTCCTGCCACTCGCACCAAGTCTACGGTGCGCGTCGCCAGCCCGGCCCGGCCTGTTGCTGCCACTCGCACCAAGCCAGGGGTGCGAGTTGTCAGCCTGGTCCAGCCCGTTCCTGCCACTCGCACCAAGCCAGGGGTGCGAGTCGTCAGCCTGGTCCAGCCCGTTCCTGCTACTCGCACCAAGCCAGGGGTGCGAGTCGTCAGCCTGGTCCAGCCCGTTCCTGCCACTCGCACCAAGCCAGGGGTGCGAGTCGTCAGTCCGGTGAGGCCCGTTCGGCTCCACGCACCAAGCCAGGGGTGCGCATCGTCAGCCCGGTCCGGCCCGTCGCTGCTCCACGCACCAAGCCAGGGAGTGCGAGTCGTCCAGTCCGGTGAGGCCGTTCCGGCTCCACGCACCAAGCCAGGGGTGCGCATCGTCAGCCCGGTCCGGCCCGTTGCTGCTCCACGCACCGAGCCAGGGGTGCGAGTCGTCAGTCCGGTGAGGCCCGTTCCGGCTCCACGCACCAAGCCAGGGGTGCGTATCGTCAGCCTGGTCCGGCCCGTTGCTGCTCCACGCACCAAGCCAGGGGTACGCATCGTCAGCCAGGTCCGGTCCTTTCCTGCCTCACGCACCAAGCCAGGGGTGCGCGTCGTCTGTCCGGCACAACCCGTGCCTGGGTCACCGGTGCCTAACCAGGTACCGGTCAACGGCTCCACTACTGAGTTGAAGCTAACCCCTCCTGCTACGTCCAGTCCAGCTCCAGCCAGCGGGGCCAGACCGGACCAGGGGCGCTATGGGGGGTTTGTTGGAGGGTGGTGGGCAAGCCCGGAGCCAGAACCGCCGCCGAGGAGGAATGCCCACCCAGCCCTCCCCTGTTTTGCTCGTATTGAGGCGCGGTCGCAGTCCGCGCCTTTAGGGGGGGGTACTGTCACACCCTGGCTCTGGGACTCTATTTGTTGAGCCAGGGTGTGTTCATTCTATGTGGTTATTTCTATGTTGGGGGTTCTAGTTTGTTGTTTTCTATGTTTGCCTGAGTGACTCCCAATCAGAGGCAATGAGTGTCAGCTGTTGGCTGGTTGTCTCTGATTGGGAGCCATATTTTAACTGTCAGTTTTTCACTTTGTGTTTGTGGGTTTTTGTTCCGTGTTCGGTCTTTGTCACCGTGGACGTTACGAGTCGTTTATTGTTTTGTTTCGTGCTTTAATTAAATAAATAACCATGTTCGTTCAACACGCTGCGCATTGGTCTACTTCTCTCCCTGACGATCGTGACAATCCTGGAGGTAAAGGATGAGTTCTTTACTTTTGATGGAACACCAGAAGATATATCTGATCAATACCGCTCGTTAGGGAAGAGAGGAATTAAATGGAAGGCATATGGATTTGATTCTTCTGTTTTGCAAATTAAAGATGGATGGGCAGGTAGGAATCTATGGTTCCAGCAGTTAACTCATTCTGTAAGATCAGTGAGGAATCTTGAGGGTCCATGTCTGTTGAGAATTCCAGCACCAGGCACATGGGGTTCAATCTTAGAGACGGTGGCTCAACCTCTATCAAGTACGTGTCAATCTTATGCTTTATCATGGCTGTTGTATCAGCAACAATCATTAACAGATATAATAATGTAATTGTCGAAGCATTTGTTTAGGCCTAGGTTTAAGTGTTCTTGGTTAAATGAATTACCCTATGTGAATTTGTTAGATCGGAAGGAAAATCAGTTAACAGCGATTCCTGAAGCATTGGAGGTGAAACCCGTGAGGGCTAAAAGCTGTTTTTGTTAAAATAAAACATATGATGGACCGGGTATGTTTATGGGAATATCAGGTTGTGATGATTATATGATGACTTTGGGTAAGCATGAACGTAAGGTTAGTAATGAGAAATATAATGTAACTTTTTATGTTCCATTTAGTAAGAAGAGCAGGACTTTGATGGTGAAAGATCAGCTTTTGCCTGGCAATGTGACTATTGGGAATTTTAGAGATATTTGGTGGGTTTGTGGTGATAAAGCATATATATTCTTACCCTATGGATGGAAAGGATGTTGTTACATGTCGACGTTGAAGCTTCCATATGAGGTTTTTACCATTCAAAGAGGGGAAGCACCAGACACAGATAAATCTGATTCTAGGTCTGGAAATAGGGTGTAAAGGGAAATGGCGCAATTTCATAGTCTGGAATCCTACCATTGGAGGATAAGTCTAGGAGAGAAGTGGGGACTTTGACTTTTTCCATGGTATGGTGTAACATTTTTGGCAGATCACATTGATAATATTATCTATACTTTGCAGGGTTTTACAAATGAAACGATAAGAGGGTTTAACCTTCTGTCAAATACTCAAAGAAGTCACAGACTGACGCTGTTGAAACATGACATGGCTCTTGACTATATTTTAGCAAAACAAGGTGGCTTATGTTTGGCTATGAACTTGACGGGGGATGATTGTTATACTTTGATCCCCGATAGTTCCGATAATATCACTAGTGTTATAGATGCATTGAAGAATATAAGGGATGCGTTTGGTAGATCTGAAGGAGCTGGATGGTCAGCGAAGGCTTGGTTGCAAGATCAGTTAGGCCCAGTGGGAGCAGTGATAGTTCAGATTTTAGTGGCCGCTCTTGTAGCGCTGTGTGTGATGTTTTGCTTTTGTACTTTGTTATTGACTTTTGCGAAGGCTATGATATTGAAATGGGTTGGAGTTGTGATGCCTGGAGACAACACTCAGATGCCGTTGTTAACTGTTACTGATCTAGATGGAGATAAACACGTGGGACTGGATGGAGTATTGATGGATAGATATCCATTTTGAATATCCGATCATTTTTCACGTCTTTACATATTATTGTGATATTTAGTCTTTTGTTATGAATCAAAGGGGGGGAAATGGAATGTGATTCATTTTATATATCATTTTTATATTATTGTTGATATTGATGTTTTAATTTGCATGTGTTGTTTTGCAAAAGATACTGGTTGGTGTTTTCTTTTCTTCCAGAAGCATATGGGGGAATGTGTAGAGGGGATTCAAATACTCAAACATGGACAATGAATGGACTGGAGGAAGTGGAACAAGGAAGGTGTGGAAATGTTCAGATTCCATCATCGACGTTGCATTGAAAGTCGACACTGCTGAGGAGATGCAGTGTAGTGGACTACATTCCAGTGTCTGCAATGATATATAGACATATTTGCATGTGTAATACATAATTTGTGTCATATTCTTTCTGTATTAATTTTTGAAGAATGATGTTTTCTGTTGTTGGGTACATGTGGGGACCTCAGATGTTTTTGTTTTTTCGTGGATACTTAGGGATATTGGGTCTAGGCAGGGACAGAGAGAATCCACAGGAGGGTCCGATGGGTCGACCAGCCTGAATGTGGACATTTTTGATTGTATTTAGTTTTTTGAGGCTTTCATGTGTATTCAATTGCATCATGGTTTAAAATGCATTGATAAAGATTTATGAATTGATCTGGAGTACTTAGGTGGTCGCCTGGGGCAGAGGGGCCTGTGAGAGAATTTTACTGTCTTGATTGATTGATGGATATTTGGAAAGAAAGCTGCCAGACAGGTTTTTCGCTCTCACACTCCATAAAGATTTGTTCATATTTCATAGAAATGTATTTACACTCCATAAAGATTTGTTCATATTTCATAGAAATGTATTTACACTCTATAGAAAAATGTGTTTACTCTCCATAAATTTTGGTTTATTGCTAAAGTTACTCAATAAGAAAAAGTGTTATTTGTCATAATCCTATTATTTTTGTTTTCGAGACTTCATTAGTCTCGAAGGGGGGAAATATGTAGTATCTAAACAGTTTATGACTTTGCTGACGTTTGCAAATGGTGTGTTAGAGGAAGTTGACTCAGCTTGCGGAAGCATCTGGAAAGCATTACTATAGGGGCCCCCTAAAACAGAGGAAGTCTGTTATGTGAAGGCCAGGGATTGGTCTGTAGGAGAACCACCCATATTATGTTACATATTATAAATACCATGGTTGAAACAAAGGACGGGGAGAATATAACATATTAGAGATTGGGTCAGTTGTTCTCCAGATGTCTGCAGGAGTCTGTAAATTGACGCTGAAATCTTTGATGTAATAAACCATTATAATCAAGGACAGTGTCAGCGGATTTCTTGTCATCACAGCATCTCAGCATCGTTATCGCGACACTACAATAGCCTATAAAATAACGTGTGCCTCTTCAAGCTGCCATTGTGACTCTTTAGACCAGGGCTGTCCAACCCTGTTCCTGGGGAGCTACCCAACCTGATTCAACTTTTCAACCAGCTAATTATTAGAGGGTTGGAGTGAAAACCTATAGGATGGTAGCTCTCGAGGAACACGGTTGGAGAGCCCTACTTTAGACAGTCACAAATGTGATAGGCTATGCACAATTCACTACAGGCATCTCTGTCACAGACATGAAGTCTGTTAACAATTCAGAGGCATGAGGCCTAGGCTATTTTCCTTTCCAGTCCCAGTCCCAATCCCACTGAAACCCAAATTCCTGACTCCTGTCTTCTATAATCCATAGGTTTCATTATCAAAGCATGTCTCTCGCCTATGCATGTCAAAACACCGCTATAACACGTCCTGAGCGCGCTCTGTGTCGAGATAGCTTACTGCTGAAATGCGCTGAGTTAGTTGAGGAACATGATAACGATCGGAATTAATGAACGGTCTGTTTCGCAATTCACAACAATGTCATTGTTGATCAAAGATAGTTACTCTGTCATTACTAAATAGGTTATCAGTTTCATTTGCTCTGAAATCTTTACCGAAAAGGTGGCACAGTGCACCTCTTATTTGGGGTGAACCCTGGCATAGTGAGCACATTTTATTATTAGTCCCTACTACTGCCCAGTCATATGGTCAAGTGCCACAAAGAGGGGCACTGCAAATTACAGTTTGCCCAGAACAGAGAAGCATGGCTGGCCCTTAAATGTACACGGAGAGTTAACATCAATAACATGCATGTCAATCTCTGCTGGCTCAAAGTAGAGGAAAGATTGACTGCATTACATCGTTTTGTTCACACGCTAGGTTGTTTTTCAATGTTCGTTTGAGTTTGCTGCAACGCTCTCCTTTCAATAACCACAGACAAGCTAGTGCCCAAGTTACCACGGTAACGGCCCGTCCCTTAAAGGGGCAGCTGAACATTTTTGTCTCACCTAATGGTTGTGCTTGACTGAGCACGGATCACTCCCAAAAATGTATATTCATGAATGTTTCGTATTTTCTTATCATTAAAACACTCAAATATTGTAATTATTCTCCTAGATTTATTTGTGTGCTTCTACTTAAGAGCACATCATATACTCCTTGTAAAAAATGTCAGTGCAGAGCCCTGAACTCCAAATAAACAAGCCGTATCACTCAGCATTTTGTGGTAGGGCAGGCACTTAGTTGATTGTTGATGTTCAGTTGTAGAATCTGTTTTTACTATTGTATCGAAATGATTTATTTTAACATACATTGGTTAAAAGACGCAGGTCACAATTATGAAATGAAATTAAGCAATATACCCCATTACTTCTTACTACTAATACTTTTCTTGTTTTAGAAACATTAGAAAGCATGCTGATCCGTTTCTTTGTGATTTTTTGTGGAATTAATATGAAAAACAAATATTTTGGCTGGTAAAAAATCTGAGTGGCTGGTAGATTTTTTTATCTACCTACCACAGTGGCTGGTGGACCAAAAAGAAAATGTCCCACCCTGGTTGAAAACACAGAGCTGTCTGTTCAAACGACTAGCACACAGCTCAGACACCCATGCATACCCCACAAGACATGCCACAAGGGCTCTCTTCACAGTCCCCAAGTCCAGAACAGACTCTGGGAAACGCACAGTACTACATAGAGCCATGACTACATGGAACTCTATTCCACATCATGTAACTCAGTCAAACAGTAAAATCAATGTGGACTGTGAAGAGACACACACACAGGCACACACACACACATACTCACACACACGCTAGCACATACACAATCTACACATGTGTACAGTGTAATGTTGTAATATTGTTATATTGTGGTATTATAAATGTTGTATTGCAGATATGTAGTGGTAGAGTAGTGGTGTAATGATGTGTTATATGATGTACTGTTTTATTTCGATTTTTTTGTGATGTAATTGCCTCAATCTTGTTTGGACCTCAGGAAGAGTAGCTGCCGCCTTGGCAATGGGGATCCCTAAATACAAATACAAATTGGATGAGTGGGGGAATGGGTTAGTGGGGGAATGGGGGAATGGGGGAGTGGGGGAATGGTTGAATGGGTGAGTGAAATAATGGAGGAATGGGTGAGTGGGGGAGTGGGGGAATGGGTGAGTGGGGGAATGGCTGAATGGGTGAGTGGATGAATGGGTGAATGAGTAAGTGAGGGAACGGGTGAATGGGTGAGTGGGGGAATGGCTAAATGGGTGAGTGGGGGAATTGGGGAATGGGTGAGTGGGGGAGTGGGTGAATGGGTGAGTGAGGGAATGGGTGAGTGGGGGAATGGCTGAACGGGTGAGTGAGGGAATGGGTGAGTGGGGGGGTGGGTGAATGGGTGAGTGGGTGAATGGGTGAGTGAGGGAATGGGTGAGTGGGTGAGTGGATGAATGAGTGGGTGGGGGAATGAGGGAATGAGTGAGTGGGGGAAAGGGGGAATGGGTGAGTGGTAGTAAAGAATATCTAATGATGAGGATCGTAATGAAATAAAAGCCCAGTTGCTTGGTGCTCTGGAATCTGGAGGAGGAATCTGGAGGAAGTAGTTAGCTACAGTATTAATTTTCCTATCCCTCCCTATTGCATAGCAAATATGAGTAAGTAACATCTCAACATACGTAGCTTGTAGGTGTCCACGCACTTCATATATATTTTCATGATCAGGAACATTATTTTTCCCTAGTGCATATTTTTTTTTTGAGAACTCTGTTTATTAAGTTTTACACACACACAGACAAGACAAAGCAATATAAATAATATACTCAACTAGACAAAAGTACAAATAATACATATATAAAATAAAAAAAATAAAAAAAAATAAAAAATAATAATAATAATAATAATAACTTTAAAGATACCATACTTTAGACAAGTTAAACACACCAGGCAGAAGGCTACAAAAGGTTAAAGGGCAATCTATAGTATAGGGACAGAGCAAACACCTCACCATTGTTCCTGTAAACAGTTAAGGGATGGGGTGGAGAAATGCAACCACTCACAGACAGTCAAGGCCACAGACCAATCATCCACTGGACCAAAAATAAAAAGTTACAATGCTTTAAAATAAAAAATGAATATTGATAATTTTATGTAGGCGTGAACAGAATTAAAAATAAAAATAACTGGGAAAAACAAGCTCACACCTTAGTCTCTGCCCGGGCGAGATGAACAAGGCATCCGCAGGTCACAATCAATAAGCACATCAACCTTAATGCCCCCCACCCCCACCCCAGAAAAAAAACACAGAGAAATGCTCATCCAACCCCTAAGTCACAGGGGGGTCAAATACAGACTTATTTTGGTTTTAATAGGAATGCTATCCGAGGATGGACTGTTTAAAGTAAGACCGGAATGGAGCCCAAGCCTCATTAAACAGTTTGGGGTTCCCACGTGAATTGAATTTAATTTTTTCTAGTTTCAGAGAGCACAACACATCTCTCACCCAATATTTATAAGATGGGGGAGCTGCCATCTTCCAGTTCTGTAGTATTAGCCGTCTAGCTAAAAGAGTTGTATAAGCAACAGTGTCCGACTGGATTCTTGACAGGGGGGTGCTTATGGGCAGTACTCCAAAAAGGGCTGTAAGGGGGAGAGGGGATCTATAACAGTGTTATATATATCAGAGAAACATTTAAATATTAATTCCCAGAAACCTGACAGTTTATGACAGCCCCAGAACATATGCAACAGTGTGGCCGGTTCAATTTTACATCTGACACAGGTAGGATCAAAATCAGAGAATATTCTTCCAAGTCTGGCCCCAGACCAGTGGATACGGTGAACCACCTTGAATTGAATGAGGCTGTGTCTAGTGCTAAAAGAGGACGAATGCACCCTGCGCAGCACAGATTCCCAGGTGTCTTCCCCCAAGTTCCTCCCCCAAATCCTTTTCCCCATCGAGTCTTTAAAGGCACCAAAGAAGGGTTCTGTAAGTCATGAATGATTGTATATACATCTGAAATTGCGCCCCTAGGAAGCTTGTTCAGCTCCAGGATGCTCTCTATAGCTGTATTCACAGGCCTATGGGGAAATTCAGGTGTGTTAGCTCTGACAAAGTTCCTAGTCTGGAGATAGCGGAAAAAGTGGGATTGGGGGAGGTTGAACCTTTCCTGTAGCTGAGCAAAAGAGGCAAATGTATCATCAAAGAATAATTGGGCTAGTGAGGAGAGGCCTAGTGAGTGCCAGATGTCAAAAGCCCCATCATTCAAAGATGGAGGAAATAAAATGTTCTGATTGATTGGGCCTGATAGAGAAAAGCCTCGGAGGCCAAAGGCTAAGCGGAACTGATTCCAAATTTTAAGAGACTGCTTTACAATTGGGTTGACACACCTTTTGCCTAGGGACACTGGGAGAGACGAGCACAACACAGAAGAAAGTGCAGCAGGTTTACACGATTCAGACTCCATCTGGACCCAGTGAAACAGATTTGAATATTTCCTTGTCACTTTAACTCCCAAGTAGGTGAATTGATCCCGGACAATCCTAAACTGAGAGCTTGTAAAAGAGCACTTTAAAGCAGCCTTGTTTACAGGAAAAAGCTCACTCTTGCCTAGATTCAGCTTGTACCCTGAGATTGATCCAAACCTTTTAAGAACAGATAAGGCGCGTGGCAATGAGGTATCAGGGTTAGAGATAAACAAAAGGAGGTCATCCGCATATAGCGAGACTTTCTGCTCTGAGCCCGTCCGGATTATTCCTTGAATGGCATCATTAGAGCGTAATGCAATGGCGAGAGGTTCGATTGCCAAAGCAAACAACAAGGGGGGAGAGTGGACAGCCCTGTCTGGATCCGCGGTGCAAGGGAAAATAGTCAGAGGACAAGTTGTTAGTCCGTGCACGAAGCCATGGGGGAAAAATAAAGAATCTTTATCCACGCAATGAATTTGGGGCCAAAGCCAAATCTATAAAGGGTGGCTGTTAGGTAATCCCACTCAACGCGGTCAACGCTTTTTCTGCATCAAGTGAGACCACCACCTCTGGGTCCTCCGACGCGAGGGAGTACAGTATATTCATAAGGCGCCTAATATTGAAAAATAAATGCCTATTTCTCACAAAGCCAGTCTGGTCAGAGTGTATTACTTGATGCAGCGAGCCTTCCATACGGATGGCTAAAAGCTTGGCTAGGATTTTGTAATCACAGTTTAAAAGCGAGATTGGGCGAAAGGATCCACATTCCAGAGGGTCTTTGTTTTCTTTAATAGTAATGAAATTGAAGCTTGATAAAGACTAGGCGGTAGCTTTGAGGTATTAAGGCACTCTGCAAATAGTCGAGACAAGAACGGGCAAAGCAGACCAGAAAACGTCCTGTAAAATTCGGTTGGAAACCATCCGGACCCGGTGATTTACCTCTTTTCATTGCGGACACTGCTGTTGCAATCTCCTCAGGTGTAAATTCTTCTTCTAGATAGTCATGGGTGTCTGTATCAATTGAAGGCATATTCAGGCCATTAAAGAAGGAATCAATCAGCAAAGGGTCTTGAGGGGATTCAGAGGTGTATAGCGCAGAATAAAATTGTTTGAATTGATCATTGATCTCTTTATGTATAACTGTGGTGGCACCAGACGGGGTCCTTATTTGTGGGATTAAACGTGAGGCCTCAGATTTACGGATCTGATGTGCAAGGAGTTTACTGGCCTTGTCGCCTTGTTCATACACTCTGTACCGAGCTCGCAAGAGTAGCTGTTCAGCTTGCCTGGTAGAAAGCTCATCAAATTCAGATTGGAGTAGTTGGCGCTCTTTATGCAGATCAGAGGAAGGAACCGTGGCATACTTCTCATCCAATGTGGCTATGGATTCGCTCAGGTCCCGAAGTCGCTGAGAGCGAACTCTGTTTTGGTTGGCTGTATAAGAAATAATTTGGCCACGTAGGTATGCTTTGAGAGACTCCCATATGGTAGAGCAGGACATACCTGGTGTTGAATTAGTTTCTAGGAATAAGGTGATTTCAGAAGAAATGAAATTGACAAACTCCTTATCTGAGAGTAAAATGGGGTTAAGACGCCATTGATAACACATAGGAGGTCACTGGGAAACTCTAGTTCAAGCACTAATGGTGAATGGTCCGAAATAACAATACTCTTGTAAGTACACTGCCGAAGGTTAGGCAAAAGTTTTTGTCCAAAAAGAAGTAATCAATCCGGGAGTATGTTTGATGAACATGAGAATAAAAGGGAATACTGTCTATCTGTAGGATGTAGGAAACGCCAGGCCTCAAACATGGCATATTTCTGAAGAAAGGCTTGAATAAGTAGGGCACATTTAGATGGGCCTGTAGTTGTTCGTGAGGACTTGTCAAGAACTGGGGACATTTTGCAGTTGAAATCCCCCTAAAATCAATAAATGAGAATCTAAATTGGGTATAGCAGACAAAAAGGAAGAAATGAAACTTGTGTCATCCCAATTGGGAGCATAAACACTAGCCAAAACAAGAGGGGTAGAAAACAGTTTACGGTTACTATGACGTATCGTCCCTTAGGATCAGCGATAACCTCAGAAGCTACAAAGGGAGTGACTTTATCAACCAAAATGGCAGCCCCTCTTGATTTACTATGAAAGTTAGAGTGGAACACTTGACCAACCCAGTCCCTACGCATCCTAAAGTGCTCACCAGTCCTCAAGTGAGTCTCTTGTAGAAATGCAACATTTGCATTCAAACCCTTTAAGTGTGTCAACACCCTCTTACGTTTCACTGGGTTATTAACCCCTTTGGTGTTCCAGAAATGTATTTGATCGCATTGTTTCGGCCCCTCTGGGCATTCCCGTTATACAACCCCGTCATTAGAGCATAGAATGGAAAAGCAATGAGCGCCCAGAAACCCCAGAATAACTTGTCTCAGAGTAATAATGTACGGTGGTAGATGTTGAGAAAAAGTACCGAAAAAAAAAACAAAAAAGACAGAATGACAACATTAGAACTGAACAATTCAACCCCCCCCCCCCACCCTCCCCCCCATCCCAGACAGTACCTCCCCAAACGAGGTACAAGCCTAAATAGAGCATGTTCTCTTACGCACAGTATGTCTGTGAGAGTGCGGTCTTAAACCTAAACCCACAGTCCCGCTCTTTAAAGTCGTGTTTTGTTAGTGGATCAAACAGCAAAAAGAGATAATCATTTTTTAAATAAAAGAAATTAAGGTGAATCCCTTGTGCAGACGAAATTACAAAAGCACCACTTGTAGATGTATATAATTATAATTATATTCCCAGTCTTATAACAGGCATTTGAGAGAGAAAATAAAGAAAATAAATAGAATGTGTAACGGCTCTCAGCCGAAAACCTAATTTGAAGTAAGGGAAATCGTAGTAAGACAATCAAAAAAGATAATAATTATTATTATTATAATAGTTGTCTAGTTGAATGCTGAGACAACTTACAACCAAGACCAAAAAAACTACGTGTGCGCAACGTTTAACGCTTGCTGGGCATAAATGACGCTCTGAGCCTTAAAATTTAGTGAAGACCCCAAAAAAAAACGTGTCGCCTCGGGAAGCATTTACTGTTTACTGGGTCAATGCAAACGGATGCAGTAAGCAAATAACCAAGAATATTTTGAGTCACTGAGACACTATGTAAACAAACTGAATAGGTGAGCAAGACAGCCTAGAAAACACAGGAGTATAGTAAAACACGCAATACAATGAGATTAAAATGACTGAATGCTTGTAAGGCAAGCACACTAGATGATCAAAACATTAGATCACATCAAATAAGCCTGAATGGGTACGCCAACCCCCCAACTATACAAAATTAGCATGTTGTAGCTAAACATAGTTGTACCACAGGTGGGTTACTTACTATCCACAGTTCGCTAGCAATGCTGAACTATGAGCAAGTTCAAGACTTCTTGATGTGACGTTGAATGTGAGAGAGAGCCTCATCCGGAGATTCAAATGTGTAGTCTTTACCATCATGAGATAGCCATAAACGGGCCGGGAATCGCAGTCCATACTTCACACCTGGATGGTCCCGAAGTAGTCGTTTGGCCTGTCCAAAGCTGCGCGCTGCCTGGAAACAGTGGGGGAGTAGTCCTGGTAGATGGAGAAGCTCTGTCCTTGAAAGCTCAGAGTGGTATTGCGGGCTCGTCGGAGAATCTCCATCTTCTCATGGAAAAAGTGCACTCGAAGAATTATGTCACGGGGCCTCTCCCCATCCCGGGCTTTGGGCGCAGCGACCGGTGGGCACGATCAATTAGGGCTTTTCATCCAAGGCTAGAACATCCTTCAGCAGCCCAGAAACGAAATCCGTGCGCGAGGCATTTCCGCTGACTCTGGGACTGATACCAGTCTCAGGTTATTGCGGCGAGAGAATCCCTCCAAACTTACACAGCTCTCCTTCACCTTTTTCAAGTCCGCAGCTAGGCGTTTCCACGTCAGCCTCCAGGGATGTAGTTAAGTCGGAGACATTTGTAGCGACAGGTCTCCAGTGCTGCAATCGTTGAAGTGTGCGACTCCATTGTTGTTTTGAGTGATGCGATTGCCGGCACCGTCTCGTTCCGCAGGATGGTTAGATCTGCTTTTAAAGTATCAGAAACCTCCTTTATTCGGGCCTCAATCGTAGCAACCACCTCCGTTTTCATTTCAACTATCTCAGAGCGTAGTAGTTTGATGGCCTCGAGAATGTTCACTTCAGCGCCGCCAGGCTAGGCCGCCCCTCCGGGTAGAGTATCAGTCCCGGGTCGTCAGGCTCAGGGAGGCGGTGATGAGTGTGTCTTGTAGGCCGGGTTTTCTCAAAGTCATGTTTTTGGCCTTATGTTTCGTCGACATGCTGATATTTGGAAGTAAAGTAGTCTTGGTTTTTACGGGAAGGGATCACCAAAATAATATATGAAAATAAATACGGTTTTGCTGCAAAATTCACATAAACTTTAAAAATACCACGGGAGCAAACGGAAAACACGTCAGTCGCACATGGCGTCCCTCCAATTCCCCCCCCTAGTGCATATTAAACCTGAGTAACTTAATCTGTCTTTTTAGTTACCAGGCTTGGGGCACAAGTTTTGGAAGCATAGCACATAGCATATTCCCATAATCATTATCCCTAATGTATAAAACCTGAGTAACATCTCAATTTGTTCGGTAGGGATACAGATGCACAAACTTCCTCTGTCTTTTTTGTTTCATCACACTCACTCAAGAGGCTTTGGTGACTGAGTATGTAAATCTGCATGGGCTCACAGTTATAAACACTATCATTATCATCATCTAAAAACAACCATCTTGTTCCTGCTAGCTGTGATCGGGACTATGTGTGAAACACGCATGCATGCATGCACAGATGCACACTCACACACACACATACCGGGCTTCTCTATAAGCCTCCCAAATGTTATCTTGTCTCAGAGCCTAGGGCTGACAAAGTTATCTCCCTCTCTCTCTCTCTCTGTGTCTGTGCCACCTGCATCTCCGTTTAGGGCGACATCCCTGGATCTGTCACACACTTTCTACATCTCTGTGAGTCTGTCAGGTGGGGAAACAACAACAGGGGATACAAACTAAGTAGGCAGGGTGGAATGGAGAGGGGGGAGGAGAGGATAGGGGAGGAAAGGAGAGGGGAGGAGAGGAGAGGAGAGGAGAGGAGAGGAGAGGAGAGGAGAGGAGAGGAGAGGAGAGAGGAGAGGAGGGGGGAGGAGAGGAGAGGGAGAGGAGAGGAGAGGAGGAGAGGAGAGGAGAGGAGGGGGAGGGGGAGGAGAGGGAGGAGAGGAGAGGGAGGAGAGGAGAGGAGAGGAGAGGGAGAGGGAGAGGAGAGGAGAGGAGAGGAGAGGAGAGGAGAGGAGAGAGAGGAGAGGAGAGGAGAGGGAGAGGAGAGGAGAGGAGAGGAGAGGAGAGGAGAGGAGAGGAGAGGAGAGGAGGAACTGCAGAGGCTTGGTGAACTGCTACAGTTGCTCTATGGTATACTAGCTACTTCACTTCAGACCCCAAAAAGCCCACTGCTGCATTTTTGGACGGTGTTGGTGCAGCAGTGTGCCTCTTGAGTTCTGCCTGTATTATTGATGTGAGATCCTGCCTTTGAAAAACAAACATAAGAAGGACTGTACGAGGAGTGGACACTGTCTGTCTTTCAAAGGCAGTATGTGAAAGCAGTATACTCTACCCTCATTATTTAATTTGTTAAACAATTATTATTGTTCTATGAGAGAATGATTAACTGGCATGTCAATGTTTCTAAATAGTTCATGATGGCACTGATGGGTCTATAGAAAATGGGTCTATATAGTAGGCCTACCTAGGTACATGTATGTGGATTCAGTGGGGCATAAATATCAAACTAAATATCACAGGCATATGTAACTGTGGCAAACCGCTGTAATGAACTATATTGACCCTGCACCAACCTCAACCTGGCTTTGCTACACAGCAGAAATACTGTAGCAGACTCTAAACATTCTTGCAGGTTTCTGACCAACCAACGACATTGTTTCAATTATGCAGTTAAGCGCTAAGAGAAATTAGATGAGAATGGTGAGCGTGTGGAAATGCATACAGTTTTGGGATAAAGAGAGGGATTTTAACACCCAGACCAACTTTTACTCAGGCAGGCAAATGCAGGGTATATGTATCTCCTCCCCCTTAATAAAACCATGTAGTCCCATTCACAGAGAGCTGCATCTCCCCCTTAATGAAACCATGTAGTCTCATTCACAGAGAGCTGTTCCTCCCCCTTAATGAAACCATGTAGTCCCATTCACAGCATTTCACTTACATATACACTGGGAAGTTCAGCACCAAGGTAAGCTACTCCAGCACAGTTTCTGATTTTCTCTGGCTGACATGTAGGCTACATTCGTAGGCCTAGGATACACACAATCACCTGTGGTTTGCATTGCAAAGCAGCTAGTCTATCATGTTAATTACAATTGATTAACATATTAATACAATGGCCGGCAGGGATGTAGCTCAGTTGATAGAGCATGGCGTTTGCAACGCCAGGGTTGTGGGTTCGATTCCCACGGGGGGCCAGTATAAAAATATGTATTCACTAACTGTAAGTCGCTCTGGATAAGAGCGTCTGCTAAATGACTAAAATGTAAATGTATGTCAAGTTTACCCGTTGCAACCAATACAGCAATTGTATCGTCGATAGATCCACAATTACATTTCCGTCATTTAGCAGACGCTCTTATCCAGAGCGACTTACAGTTAGTGAGTGCATACATTTTCATACTGGCCTCCCGTGGGACTCGAACCCACAACCCTGGCGTTGCAAGCGCCATGCTCTACCAACTGAGCTACACGATATTGCTTCAGACATGTATAATTGCGTTGTTAGAGCTGCAGCATCTTCAGAATTACATAGGCCTTGCACAGGATGGACTGCAGACGTAAAGAAAACCTAAGAAAAACCGAAATAGCATGCTGAGAAAAATATGACTGACAGGAAGGGGGTAGTTCAGTCAAACACTGAGCCAATTTGATCTACTGTAACAGTCCCATTGTGTGCTGTCAGTGTTGACAATCGGTCATAAATCAAACCGCGCATATCCTGTGTCAATATTACCACCATGAGAACAGAGACAGCTACCTTCCGGCAAGCCACAGTTATGTCAAACAAATATTTTCCTAATAATCGATTATTGAATCTATATATTCGATAGAAATGTAGCCTAATGATCAATGCATATTCTTTGCCGAAAGATAATGATCTAGATAAACTGCGCTTTACCGCCGCGCGCTCGCGGCACCACATCGGTTTGAGGATTCTGCAGGTTTGATATCGAACTGGTACTCTGAGTCTGAGACATGCAGCGGCTTCATGCGGGACTATCTGCGGTACCTTTGCCCAGCATCACTCCCAAAAGAGCCCATCGTCCGTATCGGCATCGACGGGTTGACCCAAGTCGGCTCCTCTGGGGATTTCGTGGCCTCGGTCTTGACGTCTGGGTCTATCTCGGAGGGAGACGGTGTGAGTTTAGCGCCTGCCATCTTCACTTCTCCCGTTACTAAGTTAACTCCAGCCGAGAATTACCAATATGTTACCTCTCTCTTGTCAATACCAGTTTATGGAATCAGCAGCGACTAAAAGTGAAACCCGCATCCTGAATGCAAGTAAGACCAAGGTAGACTTCCTCTTCCTTTCTGCAATAGCCTACTAAATCCTCGGAGAAAGTGCTGTGAGCTTCTTGTGATTCAGCAGCACTCCATCCTTTGGAGATGTGAGGTCCATTGCGTCTCGGCCAGCTCAAATCGTCATCCCAACGTCAAACCATTCTACCCAGTAGACTTGTACCTCTTGTTGCTACTATAGCTTCACAAATTATTAATTGATTTTGAAAGGGGGATGTGTTCAAAGGTGTTTTTTGATAATTTAAAATTGTCTCAGCTGTCATTCAATGCACCTAAATATGATGTGTTTTAACGGTCACATTTTTATAGTGTAAAGTGCCATTACTGCATTATGAATACTTTTACATAATGCATCGAATCACTGTGGCTTATTCGTTTACAAAACAAAAGTGGTGGATGACTCAATCATACTGTGCAATCTCAGTAATGCATAGGAAATAGTCACCAGGTCTGACACTTCTAATCAATAATGAACATCAGTCAGTGACACATCTGCAGTGGGCTACCAGTATCATCTAAAGTGAGTAGTCTTTTACAGTGCAGACACAACAGCAGATGCAACACCACCAGACCCACAGGCTGATGATGAACAGGTGCACACCAGGATGCTTGTATGCACTTAATAAAGGACATTATTTATAACTCCGAAACAAAAATGAAAAATCCATTGCTCACAACAAATGTGCAGGTGCACTGCATTAACTATATAGTACTTCTATGCACTTAAATACAAGACAAATTAATGATCGGCTACCAAAACAAAAATGTAACATTCACCCCCTCACAATGGATTGTACATCAAAATTACTGAACCCTAAAACATTTTGTTCTATAGTGAGGAGCCTCCTGTATCTCAGTTGGTAGAGCATGGCACTTGCAACGCCAGGGTTGTGGGTTCGATTCCCACGGGGGGGCCAGTATGAAAAATGTATGCACTCACTAACTGTAAGTCGCTCTGGATAAGAGCGTCTGCTAAATTACTAAAATGTAATAACAGGAAATACAAAAAGACAGCTCGTCACAAACACATTGTAGACTGATGAGTAGATAGTCAGGCTTTAAATGTATTATTCATCTCAGGTTGAAGATATCACCCATCGTGGTATTGATTGTATGCGGTTTTGACTGATTTTGATCGAAAACTGAAGTGCAGTAAGACAAGTGAAGGAGGATTAGGTCTAGTATGAAGAAAATGTGATAGAGACGAAGGAAAGTGTGATATAAATGTGATAGAGACAAAGGGAAGTGTGATATAAATGTGATAGAGACAAAGGGAAGTGTGATATAAATGTGATGGACATGGGAGGTAGTGTAAGAAAAAAGAAAAAAGTCATTTAGAAGGAAGGACATAAAAAGGATGAGGAGGAAAACAGGTGCTGAGGAGAGTACACAGAGACACCTTGTGGTGATGGAGAGAACTGCAGGTCTACCTCCAGCAGACAGACACTGAACAGTAGCAGCAAGCTAGCAGCAGCAAGTTACCACAAGCAGACAAATGAATGATCAGTATTTGATGGGCAAATATGGCACATATAATGTAGCTCTAAATATATATACTGGAACAACTGCCGATATACACTGTACAAAACATTATGAACACCTGCTCTTTCCATGACATAAACTGACCAGGTGAATCCAGGTGAAAGCTATCATCCCTTATTGATGTCACTTGTTAAATCCACTTCAATCAGTGTAGATCAGGGTTCTTCAATTCTGGTCCTGGAGGGCCGAAACACCTCTGTTTTTCATCCTCTCCTTCTAATCAGGGGCTAATTCAGACCTGGGACACCAGGTGAGTGCAATTAACTACCAGGTAGAAATAAAAAACAGAAGTGTTTCGGCCCTCCATGACCGGAATTGAAGAACCCTGGTGTAGATGAAGGGGAGGAGACAGGTTAAAGAAGGATTCTTAAGCCTTGAGACAATTGAGACATGGATTGTGTATGTGTGCCATTCAGAGGGTGAATGGGCAAGACAAAATATTTAAGTGCCTTTGAACGGGGTATGGCAGTAGGTGCCAGGCACACCAGTTTGTGTCAAGAACTGCAACGCTGCTGGGTTTTTCACACTCAACAGTTTACCGTGTTTATCAAGAATGGTCCACCACCCAAAGGACATCCAGTCAACTTGACAGAACTGTGAGAAGCATTGGAGTCAACATGGGCCAGCTTCACTGTGGAACGCTTTCGACACCTTGTAGAGCCCATGCCCTGACGAATTGAGGCTGTTCTGAGGGCAAAAGGGGGAGTGTAACTCAATATTAGGAAGGTGTCCTTAATGTTTTGTCCACTCAGCGTAGAACTACAACGTGTCATACAAATAAAACTACAACAGGAGCAGACAGACACAACTGAACTGTATTTGAATCAGTATTTGATGGGCAAATATGGCCAGCAGCTCATAGGACAAGTTGCTTCATTGAATCAGTGAATATGTATGTAACAGTTAGGATTCGCTCTCGCTTGGGAACCCAACGTCTTAACCATTAGACCAAAGGGAAATCAGCCTGGTCCGAGAGCAACTATTGGGCTTTACTGTTGAGTTTCAGGCAGGGCTACCTCATGATGGCGTGATTTCAAATCACCTCTGCTACAACAACATACAGTAACAACATAAAACATACGGTAGTGTTGTTAGCAGACTGAACAGTCATCTGATTGAACAGTCAGCAGATTGAACAGCCAGCAGATTGAACATTCAGCAGATTGAACAGTCAGCAGATTGAACAATCAGCAGATTTAACAGTCAGCAGATTGAACCGTCAGATAATTAATAATGGGCACCTTGGGAATGGGTCAGAAAGGTCCCCTTAAAACGATCTCATTCAGACATTGAAAATAAGGCTGGATTCAGCCAGAATAGCAGTCTGCCTCCCTACCTCCTCCCAGTCTGCAGATGGGAGCAGAGAGCCACAGTACCACTGGTCTGTCAAAACAAATTACAACCAAACAGCTTCAAGCTCCCCAGGGTCCATGACACCACAGCTGTCTGCTTCAACATAACATGGCCAGAGAGGGAGACAGTCTGCCTAGTCAACACCACTGCCACTATCGACACACACACATATGACCACATATACACAAACACATACACACATATCCACACATATCCACACATATACACACTAATACACACATATTCACACATACAGTGCATTCGGAAAGTATTTGACTTTTTCCACATTTTATGACGTTACAGCCTTATTCTAAAATGGATTAAATCGTTTTTCCCCCTCATCAATCTACACACAATACCCCATAATGACAAAGCAAAAACAGGTTTTTAGAAATAAAAAAACGGAAATATTACATTTACGTAAGTATTCAGACCCTTTACTCTGTACTTTGTTGAAGCACCTTTGGCAGCGATTACAGCCTCGAGTCTTCTTGGGTATGATGCTACAAGCTTGGCACACCTGTATTTGGGGAGTTTCTCCAGATTGGATGGGGAGCGTCGCTGCACAGCTATTTTCAGGTCTCTCCAGAGATGTTCGATCGGGTTCAAGTCTGGGCTCTGGCTGGGCCACTCAAGGACATTCAGAGACTTGTCCTGAAGCCACTCCTGCATTGTATTGGCTGTGTGCTTAGGGCCATTGTCCTGTTCGAGGGTGAACCTTCGCCCCAGTCTGAGGTCCTGAGCGCTTTGGAGAAGGTTTTCATCAAGATTCTCTCTGTACTTTGCTCCATTAATCTTTCCCTCGATCCTGACGAGTCTCCCAGTTCCTGCCGCTGAAAAACATCCCCACAGCATGATGTTACCACCACCATGCTTCACCGAAGGGATGGTGCCAGTTTTCCTCCAGACGTGACGCTTGGCATTCAGGCCAAAGAGTTCGATCTTGGTTTCATCAGATCAGAGAATCTTGTTTCTCATGGTCTGAGAGTCCTTTAGGTGCCTTGTGGCAAACTCCAAGCGGGCTGTCTTGTGCCTTTTACTGAGGAGTGGCTTCCATCTGGCCACTCTACCATAAAGGCCTGATTGGTGGAGTGCTGCAGAGGTGGTTATCCTTCTGGAAGGTTCTCCCATCTCCAAAGAAAAACTCTGGAGCTCTGTCAGAGTGACCATCGGGTTCTTGGTCACCTCCCTGACCAAGGCCCTTCTCCCCCGATTGCTCAGTTTGGCTGGGCGGCCAGCTCTAGGAAGAGTCTTGGTGGTTTCAAACTTCTTCCATTTAAGAATGATGGATGCCACTGTGTTCTTAGGGAACTTCAATGCTGCAGACATTTTTTGGTACCCTTCCCCAGATCTGTGTCTCGACACAATCCTGTCTCGGAGCTCTACAGACAATTCCTTCGACCTCATGGCTTGCTTTTTGCTCTGACATGCACTGTCCACTGTGGGATCTTATGTAGACAGGTGTGTGCCTTTCCAAATCATGACCAATCAGTTGAATTTACCACAGGTGGACTCCAATCAAGGTGTAGAAACATTTCAAGGATAATCAATGGAAACAGGATGCACCTGAGTCTCATAGAAAAGGGTCTGAATACTTATGTAAATAAGGTATTTATGTTTTATTATTTTTACTACAGTTGCAAAAATATCTAAAAAGCTGATTATGCTTTGTCATTATGGGGTATTGTGTGTAGATTGATGAGGAAAATAATTTATTTAATTAATTTTAGAATAAGGCTGTAACGTAACAAAATGGGGAAAAAGTCAAGGGGTCTGAATACTTTCCGGATGCACTGTATACACACATACCCACACATATCCACACATTTCCACACATGTCCACAGATATACACACATATACACACATATCCACACAAATACACACATATACACACATATACACACATATACACACATATCCACACATATACACATGTGCCAAAATGCCTACGCAAGCATACATGCATGCACGCCTGCATACCACAACTGGATATATTGTAAAGACGTGTGGGTTGAGCATGGCGTTTGCAACGCCAGGGTTGTGGGTTCGTTTCCCACGGGGGGCCAGTATGAAAAAATAAAAAATAAAAAAATAATGTATGCACTCACTAACTGTAAGTCGCTCTGGATAAGAGCGTCTCCTAAATTACGTAAATGTAAATGTAAATGTGTGGTAGAAGTGGCAACAGTGGTTGATTTTAGGTCATTAATTCTCAATATGGTTGTTTATTTCAATGGCATATAGTTACAGTAATGTACTGTATGTGCTGATACAGTGCCTTGTAAAAGTATTCATCCCCCTTGGCGTTTTTCCTATTTTGTTGCATTACAACCTGTAATTTAAATGGATTTTTATTTGGATTTCATGTAATGGACATACACAAAATAGTCCAAATTGGTGAAGTGAAATGAAAAAAATAACTTGTTTCAAAAAATTCTAAAAAATAAACAACAGAAAAGTGGTGCGTGCATATGTATTCACCCCCTTTGCTATGAAGCTCCTAAATAAGATCTGGTGCAACCAATTACCTTCAGAAGTCACATAATTAGTTAAATAAAGTCCACCTGTGTGCAATCTAAGTGTCACATGATCTGTCACATGAGCTCAGTATATATACACCTGTTCTGAAAGGCCCCAGAGTCTGCAACACCACTAAGCAAGGGCACCATGAAGACCAAGGAGCTCTCCAAACAGGTCAGGGACAGAGTTGTGGAGAAGTACAGATCAAGGTTGGGTTATTAAAAAAAATCAGAAACTTTGAACATCCCACGGAGCACCATTAAATCCATTATAAAAAAATGGAAAGAATATGGCACCACAACAAACCTGCCAAGAGAGGGCCACCCACCAAAACTCACGGACCAGGTAAGGAGGGCATTAATCAGAGAGGCAACAAAGAGACCAAAGATAACCCTGAAGGAGCTGCAAAGCTCCACAGTGGAGATTGGAGTATCTGTCCATAGGACCACTTTAAGCCGTACACTCCAAAGACCTGGGTTTTATGGAAGAGAGGCCAGAAAAAAGCCATTGCTTAAAGAAATAAATAAGCAAACACGTTTGGTGTTCACCAAAAGGCATGTGGGAGACGCCACAAACATATGGAAGAAGGTACTCTAGTCAGATGAGACTAAAATTGAGCTTTTTGGCCATCAAGGAAAACGCTATGTCTGGCGCAAACCCAACACCTCTCATCACCCCAAGAACACCATCCCCACAGTGAATCATGGTGGTGGCAGCATCATGCTGTGGGATGTTTTTCATTGGCAGGGACTGTGAAACTGGTCAGAATTGAAGGAATGATGGATGGCGCTAAATACAGGGAAATTCTTGAGGGAAACCTGTTTCAGTCCTCCAGAGATTTGAGACCTGGATGGAGGTTCACCTTCCAGCAGGACAATGACCCTAAGCATACTGCTAAAGCATCACTTGAGTGGTTTAAGGCGAAACATTTAAATATCTTGGAATGGCCTAGTCAAAGGCCAGACCTCAATCCAATTGAGAATCTGTGGTATGACTTAAAGATTGCTGTACACCAGCGGAACCCATCCAACTTGAAGGAGCTGGAGCAGTTTTTCCTTGAAGAATGGGCGAAAATCCCAGTGGCTAGATGTGCCAAGTTCATAGAGACATACCCCAAGAGACTTGCAGCTGTAATTGCTGCAAAAGGTGGCTCTACAAAGTATTGACTTTGGGGGGGTGAACAGTTATGCACGCTCAAGTTTTCTGTTTTTTTTGTCTTATTTCTTGTTTGTTTCACAAGAAAAAATATTTAGCGTCTTCAAAGTGGTAGGCATGTTGTGTAAATCAAATGTTACAAACCCCCCAAAAATCCATTTTAATTCCAAGTTGTAAGGCAACAAAATAGGAAAAATGCCAAGGGGGGTGAATACTTTCGCAAGCCACTGTATAGAAATATAAACACATTGAAAGATCTATAGGCAAAGCACATCGCTATCAGGCAATATTCTGTTATATCACAAAATGAAACTTTGCGATGTAACTTTTGGGTTGCCTGCTTAGGCTAATCTCTTCTCTCAATCTTTTCTTTAACAATGTAAGAACATTGCTCCAGCGGCAATAAGGACCAACATATCTGCCTATCATGAATAAAACAAATGCACTTTAGGAGAGGCTGCACTATAAATATGTTTTGATGTCCTTCTCTTGACTATAACAGGGGAAAATAACTTGTACTCGCTAGCGAAATAATGACTATGCGCCATGCAACATTAAACACCTATCGCTGAGATTTGAGAGCACAGTATTACAGTGCTGACATGTCATTATTTAAATGTATGGTTCAATAACAACATCATTTTTATCCTTCTTATTTCAAACCCACTGACACTGTCAAGGGTAGTTTATTTCATATTTTTGCTCATTGGTGCTACTGTAAGGTTCACAGTCTGTACTCTTGTGGATAACTAAAGAGTCAGAAGTTTAAACACAGCAGACTTCCCACTGGGCAAAAACTGGTTGAATGAACGTTGTTTCCATGTCATTTCAACCCAAAAAATTAATGGGATGATGTTGAATCAACGTGGAAAGCTGATTGGATTTGCAAAAAGTCATTAACATAAGGGCATATTTTATTAACCCAACTTTTAACCTATATCCAATGACATGGTGACATATTTTGTTGATTTCACGATGAAGTCACGATAGTTGACAACCAAATGTAAATCCAAACTAGACGTTGAACTGACGTCTGTGCCCAGTGGGCTGGGTTCAAATAATATTTGAAATCATTTCAAATACTTTATCTGTGCTTGATTGCGCTTGTCTGGCTTAATGGACCAATATGATAGTCCCACAACTGCAAACCCCACCCATCTGACACTACAGGCAGGCTAAGTATTTGTAAGATTTCCAATAGTATTTGAACCCAGTGTCACACCCTGATCTGTTTCACCTGTCTTGTGCTTGTCCCCACCCCCCACCAGTGTCTCCCATTTGTTTCCATTATCCCCTGTGTATATATACCAGTGTTTTCTGTCTGCCTGTTGCCAGTTCGTCTTGTCTTGTCAAGCCTACCACTGTGTTGTTCTGTACTCAAATCAAATCAAATTTTATTTGCCACATGTGCCGAATACAACAGCTGTAGACATTACAGGGAAACACTTACTTACAAGCCCTTAACCAACAATGTAGTTTAAGAATAAAAAAAAAAAGAAGCAAATAATTAAAGAGCAGCAGTGAAATAAAATAACAGTTGAGAGGTTATATACAGGGTGTACCAGTAAAGAGTCAATGTGCGGGGGCACCGGTTAGTCGAGGTAATTGAGGTAATATGTACATGTGGATAGAGTTAAAGTGACTATGCATAGATAATAAACAGAGTAGCAGCAGCGTAAAAGAGGGGGTTGGGGTGGGGTGCGGGGGCAATGCAAATAGTTTGGGTAGCCATGATTAGCTGTTCAGGAGTCTTATGGCTTGGGGGTAGAAGCTGTTAAGAAGCCTTTTGGACCTAGACTTGGCGCTCCGGTACCGCTTGCCGTGCGGTAGCAGAGAGAACAGTCTATGACTAGGGTGGCTGGAGTCTTTGATAATTTTTAGGGCCTTCCTCTGACACCGCCTGGTATACAGGTCCTGGATGGCAGGAAGCTTGCCCCAGTGATGTACTGGGCCGTACGCACTACCCTCTATAGTGCCTTGCGGTCGGAGGCCGAGCAGTTGCCATACCAGGCGGTGATGCAACCAGTCAGGATGCTCTCGATGGTGCAGCTGTAGAGCTTTTTGAGGATCTGAGGCTCCATTCCAAATCTTTTCAGTCTCCTGAGCGGGAATAGGCTTTGTCGTGCCCTCTTCATGACTGTCTTGGTGTGTTTGGACCATGATAGTTTGTTGGTGATGTGGACACCAAGGAACTTGAAGCTCTCAACCTGTTCCACTACAGCCCCGTCGATGAGAATGGGGGCGTGCTCAGTCCTCTTTTTTTTCCTGTAGTCCACAATCATCTCCTTTGTCTTGATCACATTGAGGGAGAGGTTGTTATCCTGGCACCACACGACCAGGTCTCTGACCTCCTCCCTATAGGCTGTCTCATCATTGTCGGTGATCAGGCCTACCACTGTTGTGTCATCTGCAAACTTAATGATGGTGTTGGAGTCGTGCTTGGCCATGCAGTCATGGGTGAACAGGGAGTACAGGAAGGGACTGAGCACGCACCCCTGAGGGGCCCCTGTGTTGAGGATCAGTGTGGCAGATGTGTTGTTACCTACCCTTACCACCTGGGGGCGGCCTGTCAGGAAGTCCAGGATCCAGTTGCAGAGGGAGGTGTTTAGTCCCATGGTCCTTAGCTTAGTGATGAGCTTTGAGGGCACTATGGTGTTGAACGCTGAGCTGTAGTCAATGAAAAGCATTCTCACGTAGGTGTTCCTCTTGTCCAGGTGGGAAAGGGCAGAGTGGAGTGCAATAGAGATTGCATCATCTGTGGATCTGTTGGGCCGGTATGCAAATTGGAGTGGAACTAGGGTTTCTGGGATAATGGTGTTGATGTGAGCCATGACCAGCCTTTCAAAGCACTTCATGGCTACAGACGTGAGTGCTACAGGTCGGTAGTCATTTAGGCAGGTTATCTTACTGTTCTTGGGCACAGGGACTATGGTGGTCTGCTTGAAAAATGTTGGTATTACAGACTCAGTCAGGGACATGTTGAAAATGTCAGTGAAGACACTTGCCAGTTGGTCAGCGCATGCTCGGAGTACACGTCCTGGTAATCCCTCTGGCCCTGCGGCCTTGTGAATGTTGACCTGCTTAAAAGTCCTACACACATCGGCTACAGAGAGCTTGATCACATAGTCATCCGGAACAGCTGATGCTCTCATGCATGCTATAATAATAATAAAAGTGATTTAGCTCGTCTGGTAGGCTTGTGTCACTGGGCAGCTCGCGGCTGTGCTTCCGTTTGTAGTCTGTAATAGTTTTCAAGCCCTGCCACATCCGACGAGCATCAGAGCTGGTGTAGTACGATTCAATCTTAGTCCTGTATTGAATCTTTGCCTATTGGATGATTCGTCGGAGGGCATAGCGGGATTTGAAAAGTGGAAGCTCTACTCTTTAGCTCAGTGCGGATGTTGCCTGTAATCCATTGCTTCTGGTTGGGGTATGTACGTATGGTCACTGTGGGGATGACGTCATCGATGCACTTACTGATGAAGCCAGTGACTGATGTGGTGTACTCAATCCCGGAACATATTCCAGTCTGTGCTAGCAAAACAGTCCTCTAGTTTAGCATCTGCGTCATCTGACCACTTCCTTATTAACCGAGTCACTGGTGCTTCCTGCTTTAGTTTTTGCTCTGGATGAGCGTTTTCTTGTTTACTTATGGCCTTATGCTGTATATGCTGTCATTGAGTGCAATATTAGTGCCTGCATCGGTTTGTGGTGGTAAATAGACAGCTACGAAAAATATAGATGAAAACTATCTTGGTAAATAGTGTGGTCTACAGCTTATCATAAGATACTCTACCTCAGGCGAGCAAAACCTCGAGACTTCCTTAGTATTAGATTTTATGCATCAGCTGTTGTTAACAAATATACACAGACCTCCACCCCTTGTCTTACCGGAGTCAGCCGTTCTATCCTGCCGATGTAGCGTATATCCCGCCAGCTGTATGTTATCCATGTCGTCATTCAGCCACGACTCGGTGAAACATGAGATATTACAGTTTTTAATGTCCCGTTGGTAGGATAACCGTAATCTTTATTTTTTTTATTCAGCTTATTCATTTAGATCAGCTTAATATTGCAGATAGATTGTAACTTCCATCAATGTAATTGTCTGCATCACTTCCAATCCCCCATGTTTTTTTATATATATACTCCCCTTTATTACTTTTCAACCCCACAATCCTTTCCCTACTTGGGGTAAGTTAGTGAACAACAATGCTTAGGCCTCTACTTCCAGCTTATACTTACTATCTACATTTTATGGACACAGTCAATTTTACAATAATTATCTTTTTATTTGTTTTTGCTCCTGAACTTCTTCTACTCTCAACCTCTCTGATCATTTTCATGATGTCCATCCGGTTTGCTTCTATATGCCATATCTTTCTAACTGTGCTTTTTCCCAAAAGCTCCCAACATACAACCTATATACTTATTATGGACACAGTATGCTTACATTATTAGTTATCTTGTTATTATTTGTTGTTATTTGTTATTAGTCCCATCCTTCAACTCCATTCAACACCTCCCATCTATCTCTTAACACCATCCATATAGGATTTCTATTTGCCATATATATTTCAACTGTACTGTGATGTTTTACAAAAGTTCTGAACCTTTCTATTCTCATTGTTTCGACAGATTGTGAATTAAAAATAAACATTTTTGCTAAAAGTATTATTATATTATTGATCGATTGACTATGACTTTTCAGATCACCCAGTAATGCTATCTGTAAGGTTAGCTCCAGGTAAATATTGCAATCCTTTAGCCATTCCTGGACCTGTGTCCAAAAACAAGCTACAAATGGACAGAACCAAAACAAATGACCTAATGATTCTGTCTCTTCACAGCAAAATCTGCAGAGCTGGGAAGATTGTATCCTCCATAAAAATAACATTCTATTGGTAGCAAGAATTTTATATCATAATTTAAATTGAAAGATTCTAATTTTTGAATCCGGTGTAGTTTTAAGTGTCAGTTCAACAATAGGGGTCGTCGTCGTCAGGTGAGGTTGTGTCTCTCTCTGGCGGGAGGTAAGCTTGGCTTATCTGGCTTATATACATAGTTTAGGATTTGTCGAGTAAAGCTTAAACTATGTATTTAGATTGTAGTTAGGTATTGTAGGTAGTTATCGTGGGTTGTTGTATGTAATTATTGTAGGTAAGTATTGTATTTGGCTGAGCCCGATGAAGCACGAAGCTAGCTAACCCACTACCTGGACTAGCTAGCGGGTAGCTACTGGTAACTATTAGCAACTGTGGATAGTTGTTTCACGCCTGAGAGTACCTGTAATTACGCCAGCTAGCTGCCTACAATAATTACATACAATAATGCCTACCATTCAGCTGTTTTTCTAACCTCATTGTCTGAAGCGTTAACGTTAGGTAGTAAGTAGCTACTGTGCTCGAAATGTAGCTAGCTTGTTGCTACCTGGATAGCTACTAAACAATAGCTGGAACGACCTAGCTAACAGACGCGAACTGGTTGAATCGATTCAGTGGCTAGCTTTGCACTTGGCTAGCTAACAGTAGCTGCTAGGGGTAAGTTATAACCTACATTTGTGTTTTGTTTTTACATACTTGTAGCCAGAGTCGTTCAAGGGAATTCGGGACATGGGTGACTAGTTAACGTTAGCTTGGCTCTCTCTGTGTGTTCGTGCCGTGGGAGGACGGGTTTCTTCATTGGCAGAAAGCAATGGCTAGCTAGTATGCTAACTATTCTAGCTAACTAACTGGCTGAATAAGTTGACGACGGACTCGCTCAAGCTGTCGGGACTAACCCACAACGTTAGACACGGACACAAATGATCTGCTTGGCGTGTTGACACACTGGTGGTTTGTTGTGGCCGAGTAGTGGTGCTAAACCGTGTTGTTGGAGGCCGGCAAGCTAGTTGGCTGTGGCGTCATATGACTAGGTGCCCTGGACGGTTTTCACGGAAGAATACTGTACCAAGTTTGCTAGCTGAATAAACTAAGTTAGTCTATTCCTAGAAAACATTGAACCGCTGTAGTTTACAACAATTATAGTTTCTGAGGTGGAAGTTGGGAGAGTTATATTTGGGTGTTTCAGTGAAACGTAAGTGAGGGAGGCCCCGCTCTCTCGCTTTCCCAGATGTTTAGTTCATTTCATTCCGACCTCCTTTGCATTATTGTAGCCATTTTCTGTAGCCTGTCAACTATCCCTGTTCTCTCCTCTCAGCACAGGCTATACAAATGCCTCACACCGCGTGGCTGCTGCCTCTCTAACCTGGTGGTCCCTGCACGCACGACCCACGTGGAGTTGCAGGTCTCCGGCAGCCTCTCGAACTGCCGTTCTGCGGCCAACAAGGCAGAGTTCATCTCAGCCTATGCTACCCTCCAGTCCCTCGACTTCTTGGCGCTGACGGAAACATGGATTACCACTGAAAACACTGCTACTCCTACTGCTCTCTCCTCGTCTGACCATGTGTTCTCGCATACCCCGAGAACATCTGGCCATCTGTCTATCTCCTCATTTGAATTCCATGCTGTCACAGTCACTAGCCCATTCAAGCTTAACATCCTTGTCATTTATCGCCCTCCAGGTTCCCTTGGAGAGTTCATCAATGAGCTTGACACCTTGATAAGTTCCATTCCTGAGGATGGCTCACCCCTCACAGTTCTGGGTGACTTCAACCTCCCTACGTCTACCTTTGACTCATTTCTCTCTGCCTCCTTCTTTCCACTCCTCTCCTCTTTTGACCTCACCCTCTCACTGTCCCCCACTACTCACAAGGCAGGCAATACGCTTGACCTCATCTTTACTAGATGCTGTTCTTCTACTAATCTCACTGCAACTCCCCTCCATGTCTCCGACCACTACTTTGTATCCTTTTCTCTCTCGCTCTCCTCCAACACTACTCACTCTGCCCCTACTCAGATGGTAATGCGCCGTCGCAACCTTCGCTCTCTCGCTCCCTCTACTCTCTCCTCTTCCATCCTATCATCTCTTCCCTCTGCTCAATCCTTCTCCCTCCAATCTCCTGATTCTGCCTCCTCAACCCTCCTCTCCTCCCTTTCTGCATCCTTTGACTCTCTATGTCCCCTATCCTCCCGGCCGGCTCGGTCCTCCCCTCCTGCTCCATGGCTTGACGACTCATTGCGAGCTCACAGAACAGGGCTCCGGGCAGCAGAGCGGAAATGGAGGAAAACTAGACACCCTGCGGACGTGGCATCTTTTCACTCCCTCCTCTCTACATTTTCTGTTTCTGCTGCTAAAGCCACTTTCTACCACTCTAAATTCCAAGCATCTGCCTCTAACCCTAGGAAGCTCTTTGCCACCTTCTCCTCCCTGCTGAATCCCCCCTCTCTGTGGATGACTTCGTCAACCATTTTGAAAAGAAGGTTGACGACATCCGATCCTCGTTTGTTAAGTCAAATGACACTGCTGGTCCTGCTCACACTGCCCTACCCTATGCTTTGACTTCTTTCTCCCCTCTCTCTCCAGATGAAATCTTGCGACTTGTGACGGCCTACCTGTGCCATTAAACCCCTACAACTCATCCAGAATGCCGCAGCCCGTCTGGTGTTCAACCTTCCCAAGTTCTCTCACATCACCCCGCTCCTCCGTACACTCCACTGGCTTCCAGTTTAAGCTTGCATCTGCTAAAAGACCATGGTGCTTGCCTACGGAGCTGTGAGGGGAACGGCACCTCCGTACCTTCAGGCTCTGATCAGTCCCTACACCCAAACGAGGGCATTGCGTTCACCCACCTCTGGCCTGCTGGCCCCCCTACCTCTGCGGAAGCACAGTTCCCGCTCAGCCCAGTCAAAACTGTTCGCTGCTCTGGCACCCCAATGGTGGAACAAGCTCCCTCACGACACCAGGACAGCGGAGTCACTCACCACCTTCCGGAGACACTTGAAACCCCACCTCTTTAAGGAATACCTGGGATAGGATAAAGTAATCCTTCTACCCCCCTTACCCCACCCCAAAGAAAAAATAAATAAAATAAATAATGCATATTGTAAAGTGGTTATCCCACTGGCTATAAGGTGAATGCACCAATTTGTAAGTTCATAAACACTATGCCATGGGATCGGTACGTCAAAAATCTCTTCCCAACTATTTTGCAATCAATATGGGACGGCTGTCAATCCTTTGGTCCTTAAATGAAACTGATATACTTTTTTATTTATCACAGTTTTCCTTAACCAATTATGTTTTTTAATGCAAGGCCGACAGACAAGTTCCTTACTTTCTCCCCCTTCCACTTTCCTCTTCCATTTTTGCGGTAAGGCTGCAATTATTTGGTTGTAATTTTGGGTAGAGCAGACATTTCCATATGTTTTTGTTAGCTGCATGTGCGACATAACTCCACCAGTCCTACCGATGATATCATTTACGAAGATTATACCTTTTTTAAACATTTTGTCAAAAAATAAAGGTTTTTTGTCAATTAGTATATTTGAATTTAACCACAATATTTGTTGCATTATTTGTTCTGTCATTTCTGGAGGATTAAATTGAAATTTGCAAACAACTTTCTATGGCTTGTTTTAGAAATAGTGATATTTGGGAGATTATTTCCTTTTCAAATAACTGAAAATGAGTAGTTGTAATCTGAATAAAGGGAAAAAGGCCATTCTTGAACATTGGGTGAGACAATCTTACTAATTTGCTTGAGAACCAGTTCGGATTTAAGTATAACTTTTGTATGACTGAAGCTTTTAGTGATAGGTCTAATGGTTTAATATTTAATAATTTCTGTCCTCCGAATTCATATTCATTATATAAATAGGCCCTTTTAATTTTGTCTGGCTTGCCGTTCCAAATAAAATTGAATATTTTTTTCTCATATAATTTAAACAACTGTTCGCTAGGCGTAGGCAAGACCATAAGCAAATAGGTAAACTGGGATAATACTAAAGAGTTAATCAGGGTGATTTTTCCACAAATTGACAGGTATTTACCTTTCCATGGTAGCAAGATATTATCTATTTTTGCTAACTTTCTATTAAAATGTATTGAAGTGAGATCATTTATTTCCTTTGGGATATGTATTCCGAGTATATCCACATCACCATCAGACCATTTTATTGGTAAACTACATGGTAATGTAAAAAATTTATTTTTTAGTGATCCAATACGTAATATAGTACATTTGTCATAATTTGGTTGTAATCCAGAGAGGTTAGAAAATGTATCTAGATCCTCTATGAGGCTGTGGAGGGATTCTAGTTGTGTATTTAAAAGAAAACATGAATCATCAGCGTACAATGACACCTTTGTTTTTAAGCCCTGGATTTCTAATCCTCTGATATTATTATTGGATCTGATTTTAATAGCTAACATCTCGATGGCCACAATAAATAGATATGCCGATAGTGGACAACCTTGTTTCACTCCTCGGATAACCGTAATCTTAGGTCGTCTAATTTATTTTCAAATGATAGAACATTGGCTAATAGGATTGATGGAAGAGGCAGTTTACTTGCTCGCCGTCGGATCCTTACAAGGCACCCCAATCTACGTCCACGATATCTCCGTCTCTTTCTCATGCGAATGACGGGGATTTGGGCCTTGTCGGGTGTCTGTAGGATATCCTTCGCACCCGACTCGTTGAAGAAAAAATCTTCGTCCAATACGAGGTGAGTAATCGCTGTCCTGATATCCAGAAGCTCTTTTTGGTCATAAGAGACGTTGGCAGAAACATTATGTACAGAATAAATTACAAATAATGTGAAAAAACACACATAATATTACAATTGGTTAGATGGCTGTAAAACGGCAGCCATCTTCTTCAGCGCCATTCCTACTCCTGTTTTTTCCTAGTCCCTGTTTTCTAGTCGAAAATAGCGTATCTGATAACGCTAATGTCTGGAAGTGCGCTCACCTGGGCTACGGCGGTTTGGGAGCAACAGTCCGCCATTTGCCTTCGTTTGGAGGATTTCATGGTGGAGGTAAGTAAGGAAGGTGTTCGATTCTCCGGTGTCCGGGGGAGAGGCGGCCCGAAAGCTACTTTGATTACGTCAAGACCCCCGTAGACCCCCTCATAGCCTTAACCATAAGGATCGATGGGCGCCTACGGGAACGCAGGAGGGAGAGGAGGTCTGTTTTTGGCCCCACTCGTTCGTCCACGGCTGCTTGCTCGCCCCCGAAGAACCCCGGAAGTCCCCAACGCCTGCATTTCTGAGAGGATCCGAAGTCACCCGAGTCTCCTCAGGAATCATCGGGAACAGTCGACTTGCTTTCTTCTGAGCCTATGCAACTGGGCAGAGCTAGATTGTCGCCTCAGGAACGATTACGCAGTCTTAACTCCAACAAATGCCTGTATTGTGGTGCTACAGGGAATTACAAATCCACCTGTCCTGTAAAAGACCAGACTCATCAGTTAGGTACAGGTACAATGGTGGGCCATGCTGGGAGGGTTTGACTCCTATTACTCATTTCCCTTTCCATGTTATCCTGCTGTGGGGTGACCGGTCTAAATCTCTCCGGGTGCTCATTGACTCTGGGGCTGATGAGAGCTTCATGGACGCTACTCTGGTATCTGAGCTGGGTATCTCCACACAACTCCTCTCCTTTCCCATGAACGCCAGAGCACTGGACAGATGCTCCATTGGCAAGGACACTAATAGTACGGTTCCTATTAACCTGCGGGTGTCGGGCAATCACAGTGAGTCCATACAGTTTCTTCTTATTGAATCTCCCCATGTTCCTGTTGTTTTGGGATTATCATGGCTCCAGAGGCACAACCCCCTTACAGACTGGACCACTGGTTCTATCCTGGGCCGGGACATCCTCCTGCGGGCTCTGGTAAAGCCTTGGATCTCTACGCCGTTCCCGCGGAGTACCAGGACCTCCTAGAGTTTTTCAGCAACGCTCACGCCACCTCCCTTCCTCCGCATCGTCCCTACGATTGCGCTATTGACCTCCTCCCAGGCACCACATTGCCTTGTGGGCAGCTATATTCCCTGTCTGGCCCTGAGACCAAGGCCATGGAGGAGTACAGTGAGGACTCTCTGGCTGCTGGGGCCATTCATCCTTCTGCCTCCTTTGTGGAAAAGAAGGACAAGACGCTGCGTCCATGTATCGACTACCGGCGCCTCAATGACATCACGGTTAAGAATCGTTACCCTCTACCACTCCTCTCCTCGGCGTTATACCCAGGTATGGAACAGAGACAGAGAGAGAGAAAGAATGGCCAACCATGGGCTGAAAATAAAATCACACTCTCAGAGGACCCACACGACAATCATGCCTTCTATTTCATCTGGCTGTGAACACCTTGGACAATAGAGCAATATTGCATACAGAGTTGTTAAGGAGACATACAAAACAGGTCTATGAAAACTCTTGAGGCCTACTTGGATATACCTGGGCACCCTGCACTGTGGCCTGCACTGGACACCTGCCTACTGCTGCTTTCATCCTTCTACTTGACATTGTGCCTTGGATGTTTTTGGACTACTGCCAAACTTGAACTCCACTTGGATGTACTCTTTTGAATTTTCTCGCGGCCTGGTGTAGCGCTTGCCACCATCCCGGCTTTCCACCGGCCTGTACTGGAAACTACATCCCCTCCAAGGTGCTTCTCTCCTGGCTATCATATTGGTAACACGGCCTCTGTTGCGTTGTTGTTTTGATGGGCCCCAGCATTTAATCGCATTGAGTATGTCACCGCTCTCTCCTTGCTGTTTTTATGTTGGCCAGTTTTGTGCCTTGGTTGTGTTTATTGTGGGTCCTAGTGCTGGCTGGATTTTAGTCTGTGGTTGGGTTGTGGCTTGCTGCCTGTAAATGTGGTGATCCTACAAACTGTGTGATTCAATCTAACTAACTATCACACTGTGTGGATTGATTGACTTTTAGCTGATTCCTCTGCAACCTATTTTATTTGCGTGGATTTTAATAAATTTTTTCCAAAATGGTGTCTACCACTTTACGCCATACGGGGAAACAGACTTTTTCCAGATTGGCAGCAACCACCTTCAGAGACTACGGTGAACGTTTCATCCCATGTAGGAGCTGCACCTATTTTGCACATTTCCGGGATAATATTGGCCAGCCAAATTTCCAATGTGAAAACTGTCAGCTTATTGAGGAATATACACTATGTATACAAAGGTATGTGAAAACCCCTTCAAATTAGTGGATTCGGCTTTTTCAGCCACACCCGTTGCTGATAGGTGTATAAAATCGAGCACACAGCCATTAAATCTCTGCCCCGGTCAACTGTGCTGTTATTGTGAAGTGGAAACGTCTAGGAGCAACAATGGTTCAGCCGCGAAGTGGTAGGCCACTCAAGCTCACAGAACGGGACCGTTGAGTGCTGAAGCGCGTAGCGCGTAAAAATTGTCTGTCCTCGGTTGCAACACCCACTTCCAAGTTCCAAACTGCCTCTGGAAGCAATGTCAGCACAATAACTGTTTGTCGGGAGCTTCATGAAATGGGTTTCCATGGCCGAGCAGCCACACACAAGCCTAAGATCACCATGCGCAATGCTAAGCGTTGGCTGGAGTGGTGTAAAGCCTTTGGACTCTGGAGCAGTGGAAACGCGTTCTCTGGAGTGATGAATCACGCTTCACTATCTGGCAGACTGACGAACTAATCTGAGTTTGGCGGATGCCAGGAGAACGCTACCTGCCCCAATGCATAGTGCCAACTGTAAAGTTTGGTGGAGGAGGAATAATGGTCTGGGGCTGTTTTTCATGGTTCGGGCTAGGCCCCTTAGGGCCAGTGAAGGGAAATCTTAACGCTACAGCATACAATGACATTCTAGACGATTTCAACTTTGTGGCAACAGTTTGGGGAAGGCCCTTTCCTGTTTCAGCATGACAATGCCCCAGTGCACAAAGCGAGGTCCGTACAGAAATGGTTTGTCGAGATCGGTGTGGAAGAACTTGACTGGCCTGCACAGAGCCCTAACCTCAACCCCATCGAACACCTTTGGGATACATAGGAACTGCGAATGTTCTAACATCTAGTGGAAAGCCCAGAAGAGTTGAGGCTGTTATAGCAGCAAAGGGGGGAACAAATCCATATTAATGCGCATGATTTTGGAATGAGATGTTCGAGCAGGTGTCCACATACCTTTGGTCATGTAGTGTATGTCTGAGCTGGACGTTCAAAGTAAGCAAATTGAGACATTGCAGTGTATCCAGGATAAGATGATTGAAATATGCTACAATAATTACACTATTGGGTAATATGAAGCCTAAGATAGAAGTTGTACCAGACAGCAGAGACATCCCGTTTAGCACACACTGGTTGAATCAACGTTGTTTCCACGCCATTTCAATGAAATTATGTTGAACCAACATTGACGTTGAATTGACGTCTGTGCCCAGTGGGATGAACCTACAGTGGGGAGAACAAGTATTTGATACACTGCCGATTTTGCAGGTTTTCCTACTTACAAAGCATGTAGAGGTCTGTAATTTGTATCATATGTACAGCTCAACTGTGAGAGACGGAATCTAAAAACAAAAATCCAGAAAATCACATTGTATGATTTTTAAGTAATTAATTTGCATTTTATTGCATGACATAAGTATTTGATCACCTACCAACCAGTAAGAATTCCGGCTCTCACAGACCTGTTAGTTTTTCTTTAAGAAGCCCTCCTGTTCTCCACTCATTACCTGTATTAACTGCACCTGTTTGAACTCGTTACCTGTATAAAAGACACCTGTCCACACACTCAATCAAACAGACTCCAACCTCTCCACAACGGCCAAGACCAGAGAGCTGTGTAAGGACATCAGGGATAAAATTGTAGACCTGCACAAGGCTGGGATGGGCTACAGGACAATAGGCAAGCAGCTTGGTGAGAAGGCAACAACTGTTGCCGCAATTAATAGAAAATGGAAGAAGTTCAAGATGATGGTCAATCACCCTCGGTCTGAGGCTCCATGCAAGATCTCACCTCGTGGGGCATCAATGATCATGAGGAAGGTGAGGGATCAGCCCAGAACTACACGGCAGGACCTGGTCAATGACCTGAAGAGAGCTGGGACCACAGTCTCAAAGAAAACCATTAGTAACACACTACGTCGTCATGGATTAAAATCCTGCAGCGCACGCAAGGTCCCCCTGCTCAAGCCAGCGCATGTCCAGGCCCGTCTGAAGTTTGCCAATGACCATCTGGATGATCCAGAGGAGGAATGGGAGAAGGTCATGTGGTCTGATGAGACAAAAATATAGCTTTTTGGTCTAAACTCCACTCGCCGTGTTTGGAGGAAGAAGAAGGATGAGTACAACCCCAAGAACACCATCCCAACCGTGAAGCATGGAGGTGGAAACATCATTCTTTGGGGATGCTTTTCTGCAAAGGGGACAGGACAACTGCACCGTATTGAGGGGAGAATGGATGGGGCCATGTATCGCGAGATCTTGGCCAACAACCTCCTTCCCTCAGTAAGAGCATTGAAGATGGGTCGTGGCTGGGTCTTCCAGCATGACAACGACCCGAAACACACAGCCAGGGCAACTAAGGAGTGGCTCCGTAAGAAGCATCTCAAGGTCCTGGAGTGGCCTAGCCAGTCTCCATACCTGAACCCAATAGAAATCTTTGGAGGGAGCTGAAAGTCCGTATTGCCCAGCGACAGCCCTGAAACCTGAAGGATCTGGAGAAGGTCTGTATGGAGGAGTGGGCCAAAATCCCTGCTGCAGTGTGTGCAAACCTGGTCAAGACCTACAGGAAACGTATGATCTCTGTAATTGCAAACAAAGGTTTCTGTACCAAATATTAAGTTCTGCTTTTGTGATGTATCAAATACTCATGTCATGCAATAAAATGCAAATTAATTACTTACAAATCATACAATGTGATTTTCTGGATTTTTGTTTTAGATTCCGTCTCTCACAGTTGAAGTGTACCTATGATAAAAATTACAGACCTCTACATGCTTTGTAAGTAGGAAAACCTGCAAAATCGGCAGTGTATCAAATACTTGTTCTCCCCACTGTATGTACAATTATATATATTTTTTTTGACAAATCGAAAAACACTAGCCATGATGTCCACTCCTTTTCAATCCATTCCACAGAGAGGAGAGAGAGGAGAATTATCCTGCTGCCATCTCGCACAGAAACCATTTACCATTTCTCCACAGCAACATTCAAGGTGACGACCAGACAGGTTCATACTATTTTAAATCTCATACTTTGGGTGTTTGCTCTAACCTGCAGATAGACTGGGTTCGCAGTTTTCCGTCTACTCTATTGCTTCCATAAGATGTAAGGCCAGGCAAACTCAATCAAGCACAGCTAAAGTATTTGAAAATGATTTTGAATAGTATTTGAACCCAGGTCTGGTTACGTTGCTGTGTTTTCTTGTGCTCCTTAGAGTCCTTCCTCTGATGAGCTCCTTATGTCCCAGTCATTACAGCAGCTGATTCAGCCTGACAACCAGAGGGCTCCAGCCTCCACCAATGGCAGCTAATTAATTTGGCCAGACAAACAAACGCCTGAGGGCTAAATTGCTGCTCCAGTAATTACCCAATACAATGAAATGAGGGAAAGATGTTATAACAGATAGCTCTCCTCTGATGATTCTCTTCTATGTCGTCCAAGAAGTCTACATTTAACTGCAGATCCTGCTAGGACGGGTCTCGTGAGACTGTGCTGCTTAATAACCATGACAATTAGTATCGTCTGAGATGTGGCTATAAAACAGTAACCATTCATACTGTATACACTCTAGAGCTGAAGCAAAGCAATGTCTACTTCAATCTATTTCTATGTGTGAACTAGCCTGGACTTTAATGATTAATATAGAGAAATGCTGAAAGTGTTCATAGCCTTATATCAAAGGTAGAAATATCATCTCAGAAACACAATGTGATTCTCATACTGGTTGAGCTACAGTACATTCCACAATGCAGATGTAAAGTACAGTGCAGTCAATTTAAAATGGAACTAAAACAATTTCTAGTGCTGATGAGGGTGAGAGGCGAGAGCTGTAACTGTGGCCCACCCACACACTAGCATGATGACTAAGCCTACCTATGGTCTAGACTCCAGGCTCTGAATCTGACAGCATGTGTGTGTGTGTGTGTGTGTGTGTGTGTGTGTGTGTGTGTGTGTGTGTTTGAGCTGTAGAGGTGCCTTGTTTTGGCAGCAACATAGCCCAACACTCCAGGCACATCACATATCCTCAGAACACGAACCATAGAATACAAACAAGCAGGGAAAAGTTCACACTTCTAACTGACCCTCCCTGAGTCACATACAGCCCTTGAAGCATTCAGAGGACACCACCACTATGATCATCATTATCACTGCTACACCCTGCCATAAACATTGTGATAGAAACCCATTTAGGCTCTTGTCCATGGCTGCGTTGTTGTTGCCATGGTGTGTGACGCGTTTTCAAAGTACTTAACGCTTATTTCTCTAGTAAACATGCTACAGAAAGCAGGGTCAGTAGTCAAACTATGTAAATCCCCCTCAAAGGAGCAGTTATGGTTGATTTAGCGTCTAATTACCACTGCTCATTCCATATAGCTTCCATTAGCGTCATGAAAAGAAACAAAATGATTCATCGGAAAGAAAGGTAGGTGGAACCAATTATCACAAACGTCACCCTGCTGCTCCTTCGGGTTTCAATCAAGTGGCATTTCTATTTCTGACATGGGTCGTATCTACCAACCACTCTTCCTCTTCTCTTCTCTCTTCCGTCAGCCCTCCTTCCTCACATCCTCCTGTCACCCACACATCTGCCCCCTGTACCCCCCCCTCCAGCACGCAGCCCTGAAGATAATGACAGCCAGGTAGGGGATCCCTTCTTAGGACGCCCACGCTAGCCTGCAACACCAGCCAACCAGGGAGCACCAGTCAATCAGGGAGACAAACAGCACTGACATAGCCCACTAGCCTAGCATCGCCTACTACTGAGACAGGGAGGGACACAGGGAGGGAGATAGACAGGGAGACAGACAGGGAGACAAACAGGGAGACAGACAGGAAGACAGACGGGGAGACAGACAGGGAGAGAGGGGGGAGACAGGGAGGAGTCACACAGGGAGACAGGGTGAGAAACAGGAAGGGAGCCTGACAGGGAGACGTGGGAGACAAACAGGAAGACAGACAGGAAGACAGACAGGGAGCCAGGGAGGGAGACCGACAGAGAGACAAACAGGGAGGCAGACAGGGAGACAGACAGGGAGACAGAGAGGGAGACAGACAGGGAGACAGGCAGGGAGACAGACAGGGAGCCAGGGAGGGAGACAGACAGAGAGACAAACAGGGAGGCAGACAGGGAGACAGACAGGGAGACAGAGAGGGAGACAGACAGGGAGACAGAGAGGGAGACAGACAGCACTGGCAGAGCCTGATGGGCCTCACAACTACCCCTCCCACCCACTAGCCTCGCCCACTAATATTATTTATTTTATTTCATAAGGATGAGAATTGGATGTTAGTGATTGATTAGTAATGCCTGACGAGTCCCTATAAATTGGTCTGTGTCATGCAAGATAATTGAGATAGTTGATGTTCCACCCTCCGAACCCTCCAAACGGCATGTTACATAGCTCTTTTCTAAAAATAAATATTGCTTGGGTTAGGATAGAGGGAGAGAGAGACCAAGAAAGAGGGAGGAGAGTGAAGGATCACAGAACATCCTATACATCAGCTCAGAGCAAAAGCAAAATGAGTTTTGGATAATGTTCTTCGAGACAAGCTGATAAAAGCTGTAAGTGCGTGAAGATACTTCTCACATAAAACCCACAGTCAGCGATTAGGGAAGACAGACTCTGCCATGGAGATCTCCCTAAATTATAGTGTCTAAATGGACAGAAAACACTGCGGTAGCCCAGCAACCAGCTACAATTATCTTCAACAATGTGACGGGATCAGTTCCATTATGACCCTTCTGAGACACTCAAGGGAAAATATACGTGAAGGAGTATGCATTGGTTGGCATTGTGTTTTCAAGTTATTCTGGCTTTAAGGGAGAAATATATTGTTACATATTAATAGGCAAATATGTTATGTGATATTCTCAGTGCAGTAAAATGAAACACCATATCAACAAATCTGCTGATTCACACAATATTATTCTAAAGCAATCTCAATGCGCTTCGGATCAACATTCTTTCATCCGACCTTGATAAATCTTTAAAAAACTGCAGATAAAATGGACCAATGCTCTGGCAAAGAGAAAATACATAATGTGCATCTTCTCTCAGTAAGGAAAATACTGATAAATCAGTATCCCACGAAAAAACATACTGTCCAATTTGAGCAGGAAAAATACTGCAATATTTACAATAGGGCTGTCAAAGTTAGCGTGTTAATAATGCATTAACGCGTGACATGTTTAGAGCTGTAAAAAATGTTGACGCCGTTAATCGCGTCTCCATTTCTTCACAGCACGGAACCTTTTAAGCGCACGTGTTTCCGCATCGACCCTTTTAAGTGCAGAACACAACACGGAACACAGCTACAGGCAATGCTTGTGCCTTTACATAGACTGTATGCCTCTAGCCAAAATCAAGTCAAAGTTATGCCCAATATTACTGGAGCTATGCTTTGTCTTTCTGCCACGGATTCGTGCGCATGTCATGGGCCATTTTAAACTACTCGCAAGACGCAATTTTTGGGTTTTATATCAAACAACATTGTTTAGCTAGCTAATCATGTTACCTAGCTAGCTACCTGATAACTTGACCACTGACTAGGCTATGCACAAATTGGGATGGCACAGGAAGAACTGAACAGGAATATGCTACTCAAATAGATGAGGGAAAGTGTGAAGGACTATGTGTGTAAAGTTATCTGAACAGTACAGATGGTTACAGTGCTTTCAGAACATTGTTGGACAAGTTTAAAAGCTCTTTGTTCTTTGTATCCATAGAGACAGTTATTTGTTTCTATAGTCACACTCAGAATGCCTGACGCTTTAACAGTACTTAAAGCTGTGTGTGTGTGTGTGTGTGTGTGTGTGTGTGTGTGTGTGTGAGAGAGAGAAAGAGAGAGAGAGAAAGAGAGAGAGAGAAAGAGAGAGAGCGAAAGAGAGAGAGCGAGAGAGAGTGTGTGTGTGTGTGAGAGAGAGAGTGTGTGTGTGATGATGTGTGTGTGAGAGAGAGAGAGAGAGTGTGTGTGTGTGTGTGTGTGTGTGTGTGTGTGAGAGAGAGCGAGAGAGAGAGAGAGTGTGTGTGCTGTGCAAGAACAGTGATAAGTGGGAGTAGTCCTACTTAACCATTGGGAGCATGAATAGCTCTATGTTACAGTGATTTTTGTGTTGTTTATGGTGTACATGCTATTACATTTTTAACATCCATTACAATCAAAGCATAGTATGCCTGTAACTCAATGCACTTCTTTTTAAATTAAAACTGTTAGCAAATCAAATCAAATTTTATTTGTCACATACACGTGTTTAGCAGATGTTATTGCGGGTGTAGCGAAATGCTTGTGCTTCTAGCTCTGACAGTGCAGTAATATCTAACAAGTAATATCTAACAATTTCACAACATATACCCAATACACACAAATCTAGTAAGGAATGGAATTTAAGAATATATACATATATGGACAAGCAATGACAGAGCGGCATGGACTAAGATACAGTAGAATATTATAGAATAGAATACAGTATATACATATGAGATCAGTAGTGCAAGATATGTAACATTCAAACATTTCAATTAATCATAATTAACTAATGCCATTAACTCGATTCGTTATTTTAATCGTTTGACAGCCCTAATTTAGAAACATCAATTCTAGGCATGGAACAGAGCTCAGCTTTATGGCACTGATATAAAACATACTGAAAGCAATTTCCTGCTCAGAGAGAGCGATAAGGGAGATATTGAGTGGGAGGGGCTGAGAGCGAAACAGGGGGAGAGAGAGAGGAAGAGACAGAGCGAGAGAGAGAAGGACAGAGAGAAAAGAGACAGAGAGAGGGAGAGAGCGAGAGGGAAGGATGAAGAGAGGATAAAGTGACAGAGAGAGGGAGAGAGTGAGAGGGAAGGATAAAGAGAGGATAAAGTGACAGAGAGATGGAGAGAGTGAGAGGGAAGGATAAAGAGAGGATAACATGACAGAGAGATAGTGAGAGGGAAGGATAAAGAGAGGATAACGTGACAGAGAGATGGAGAGAGTGAGAGGGAAGGATAAAGAGAGGATAAAGTGACAGAGAGATGGAGAGAGTGAGAGGGAAGGATAAAGTAACAGAGAGCGATGTGAGACGTCACATTGACTCTCACAAAAGCCACTTTACCTTGACATTTCAGACAGCAGCAGAAAGGGATTTCACTCTTTTTCTAGCAATAAAAAGACATACAGTTGATTTACTAGCTAATCAGGCAACAGCGATATTGGACATGTTCAGAAGAAATACAATCTACAGATGGTTATGGACTCCTGGGTGAGACGTGTGCTGCTGGAATTGACATGTTGAGCCTAGAAATACAGAAATAACAATGTACTCTTGCTCTTTTTTTAAAGAATAATTTATATAACCAATTGCTACTGACAGACTAAATTCCCCCAATGTTGATACCTGTCAACAAACGAATGAGCTTCAATATACAACACATCATGCCAATACCCAGGAGTTAAGGATAAAGCCAGGACTGGCTCTGCATCTAGATTCATATTTATAATTCACATACAGGAAATTCCTTTTCACATCTCACAGCATCACACAGCATCACACTTCTTTCATAGCCATATAAACAAACAAAGTACAAGCCACACCGATAGGGAAATCCAATACATCCTAAACATACTGGATGTACCAACGAACGACAAGATACCAGAGAATCCTTTGGTTACTATTGATTTGTTGGATTGAGGTGTTTTTATTATCACAGCTCACACTGTAAACAGTACCTTTCTGACTCACTCTACGGCTCCAAGCTCACTCTTTACTGCAACACTATATCCAATCAGCCATGTCCAGTCCCGCCTGTCAGCCAATCAGAGCCTGACCCATGATACAGTCAGTTAGAACTCCCCTGGCGACAGGCAGCTGCTGATGTTGATAGAACACTAGCTAGCTACAGATGCTGCATCTTAATTTGATACTGTATCTTAATTGTATCATCCTGTTGTTGTAGTGTATCCAAGGTTTAAAAAGGCTTCAAAGGTTGTTGTTTCCACTTTAACATTACAGACTTGATTTGCCTTAAGGGAAATGTATCAACCCCTACAAAAAATGTCTATTAATTATAATCCACATAACAATTCACATTTCCTGTTGATGCAGGATTATTTTCAGGCTCTGTGAAACTGGCTCAAATTAAGATACAGTATCTGTACTCTCAGAGTTTGTACTCAGGGGAAGAAAGGGGAGGAACGTTCCACAATCACCTAATAGAAAACCCCAAACCATTCAAATGACTTTTAAACAGTGGAATCCCATCTGGACTAAAGTGTGTTATTATGACTTAGTAACCACATTAAGAAACGATGCAGAATTTAACACGTCTGAGATCGCCAGAGATTAGAAAGCTGCCGCGGTCATCCCCCTCTTCAAAGGGGGTGACACTCTAGATCCAAACTGTTACAGACCCATATCCATCCTGCCCTGCCTTTCAAAAGTTTTTGAAAGCCAAGTCAACAAACAGATCACCGACCATTTCGAATCCCACCGTACCTTCTCCGCTATGCAATCCGGTTTCCGAGCTGGTTATGGGTGCACTTCAGCCACGCTCAAGGTCCTAAACGATATTATAACCGCGATCGATAATAGACAGTACTGTGCAGCCGTTTTCATTGACCTGGCAAAGGCTTTCGACTCTGTCAACCACCGCATTCTTATTGGCAGACTAAATAGCCTTGGTTTCTCAAATGACTGCCTCGCCTGGTTCACCAACTACTTCTCAGATAGAGTTCAATGTGTCAAATCGGAGGGCCTGTTGTCTGGACCTATGGCAGTCTCTATGGGGGTGCCACAGGGTTCAATTCTTGGGCCGACTCTTTTCTCTGTGTATATCAATGACGTCGCTCTTGCTGCTGGTGACTCTCAGATCCACCTCTACGCAGACGACACCATTTTGTATACATCTGGCCCTTCATTGGACACTGTGTTAACAAACCTCCAAACGAGCTTCAATGCCATACAACACTCCTTCAGTAGCCTCCAACTGCTCTTAAACACTAGTAAAACTAAATGCATGCTCTTCAACCGAACGCTGCTTGCACCCGCCCACCCGACTAGAATCACTACTCTCGACGGGTCTGACCTAGAGTATGTGGACAACTACAAATATCTAGGTGTCTGGTTAGACTGTAAACTCTCCTTCCAGACTCACATTAAGCATCTCCAATCCAAAGTTAAATCTAGAATCGGTTTCCTATTTCGCAACAAAGCCTCCTTCACTCATGCTGCCAAACATGCCCTCGTAAAACTGACTATCCTACCGATCCTTGACTTCGGCGATGTCATTTACAAAATAGCCTCCAACACTCTACTCAGCAAATTGGATGTAGTCTATCACAGTGCCATCCGTTTTAACTCCAAAGCCCAATATACTACCCACCACTGTGACCTGTACACTCTTGTTGGCTGGTCCTCACTACATATTCGTCGCCAAACCCACTGGCTCCAGGCCATCTATAAATCACTGCTAGGCAAATCCCCGCCTTATCTTAGCTCATTGGTCACCATAGCAACACCCACCCGTAGTCTGCGCTCCAGCAGGTATATCTCACTGGTCATCCCCAAAGCCAACACCTCCTTTGGCCGCCATTCCTTCCAGTTCTCTGCTGCCAATGACTGGAACAAATTGCAAAAATCTCTGAAGCTGGAGACACTTATCTCCCTCACTAACTTTAAGCATCAGTTGTCAGAGCACCTTACCGATCACTGCACCTGTACACAGCCCATCTGAAATTAGCCCGCCCAACTACCTCATCCCTATATTGTTATTTTTTTTTCTCATTTGTACCCCAGTATCTCTATTTGCACATAATCTCTTGCACATCTATCATTCCAGTGTTAATACTAATTGTAATTATTTTGCACTATAGCCTATTTATTGCCTTACCTCCATAACTTGCTACATTTGCACACACTGTATATATATGTATTTCTGTTGTATTTTTGACTTTGTTTTGTTTTACCCCATATGTAACTCTGTGTTGTTGTTTTTATCGCACTGCTTTGCTTTATCTTGGCCAGGTCGCAGTTGTAAATGAGAACTTGTTCTCAACTGGTTTACCTGGTTAAATAAAGGTGAAATAAATAAATAAATAAAAAACCACTTAGCTACATCTGCCTGCAGCAAATCAACATAAAACTCCATTCTGTTCTTCCCACACTGAGTTTCATTTATTTCAGCACCACATTGAAGGACATCTCCACGTAACAGCAGTGAAGCAGAATGCATTTATATCATGACCGAAGTCAAATTCCATGTGACTGTTTAGTCACGGAAACTAGACTTCTCCAAGCTCTGATACTGCTGGTGGTCATTAGTAGCCTACCAAACTTGCTAACTGCCTGGTACTCAGCACTCTATTGTCCCTCTAATCACTCTGACAACAATGCAAATGTGTTCGAAAATCAAATCAAACACTTAATGGAGAGCCCATAGGCTCATGTTGTGCAACATTTCTATAGGCTATGCAATTGCGTGAGAAAACATAATTTTGATGGCCTCTATTAAAAAGAGGAGGATCCCATCAGCTTTCTATAGGCTAGGCCTACTATATTTATTTATTAACTTTCCTAATATTAAGCACATTGCTTCGCTTTACAACAGGAGTATAGCCTACCTGGTTGGCATTTATTATACTTTTTAAAATATTGATGTTCCAAAGGTCTGCATCAATGGCTTGTAGGCTATGCGTGGAAGCCAGGAGATGCTAAACGTGTTTATGTTAAATAACAGTCAATTACCGTGAGACTGGCTGTTCTGTAGCTCAGTTGGTAGAGCATGGTGCTTGCAACGCCTGGGTTGTGGGTTCGATACCCATGGGGGGCCAGTATGGAAAATGTATGCACTCACTAACTGTAAGTCGCTCTGGATAAGAGCGTCTGCTAAATGACTAAAATGTAAAATGTATTTGCTTGACAATCACCTGCTGACAAAATTTCATGACCGCCACAGCCCTAATTATGATCAATGAATTGCAAAGATGAAAAACTGCTGCACACAAAGCCACGCATTCAACTCACACTCACACACACACACTCACACACACACACTGTGCAACCGGGGCTCTTTACAGGTGTATTGTATAATCTTTACAGGTGTATTATATTATCTTTACAGGTGTATTATATTATCTTTACAGGTGTATTATATAATCTTTACAGGTGTATTATATTATCTTTACAGGTGTATTATATAATCTTTACAGGTGTATTATATAATCTTTACAGGTGTATTATATTATCTTTACAGGTGTATTATATAATCTTTACAGGTGTATTATATAATCTTTACAGGTGTATTATATTATCTTCACAGGTGTATTATATAATCTTTACAGGTGTATTATATAATATTTACAGTAACTTTACAGGTGTATTGTATAATCTTTACAGGTGTATTATATTATCTTTACAGGTGTATTATATAATCTTTACAGGTGTATTATATTATCTTTACAGGTGTATTATATAATCTTTACAGGTGTATTATATTATCTTTACAGGTGTATTATATTATCTTTACAGGTGTATTATATTATCTTTACAGGTGTATTATATTATCTTTACAGGTGTATTATATTATCTTTACAGGTGTATTATATTATCTTTACAGGTGTATTATATAATCTTTACAGGTGTATTATATTATCTTTACAGGTGTATTATATAATATTTACAGGTGTATTACATACTCTTTACAGGTGTATTGTATTATCTTTACAGGTGTATTATATTATCTTTACAGGTGTATTATATTATCTTTACAGGTGTATTATATAATCTTTACAGGTGTATTATATTATCTTTACAGGTGTATTATATAATATTTACAGGTGTATTACATACTCTTTACAGGTGTATTATATTATCTTTACAGGTGTATTATATAATCTTTACAGGTGTATTATATAATCTTTACAGGTGTATTATATTAGCTTCACAGGTGTGTTATATAATATTTACAGCTGTATTATATAATCTTTACAGGTGTATTGTATAATTTGTACAGGTGTATTATGTATCCTTTACAGGTGTATTATATGATCTTTACAGGTGTATTATATAATCTTTAGAGGTGTATTATATTATCTTTACAGGTGTATTATCTTTACAGGTGTATTATCTTTACCTGTCGTCGTTCTGAAAGGACTGGTCCCCCAGCAGCAGGTCCCTGAAGCGGTAGCGGGGCGGTAGAGGAGGGACCTCAGAGTCCACCTCCTCCAACTTAAGGGCTGAGATGTCCAGAATAACTCCAGTGTTGCTGCTCTTGTTCTTCTGGAGGGTCTCCGTGGAGTCAGACCTGACAACATACAAAGAAATCTATGAAAGACATACTGTATAAAAAATATAAGAAATATGCAGGGTTGGATGGCTTAAGGCACGATCTCTGATTGCTGGCGAGCATCTTTTGATATGATCTCTGACACTCTTGACATGTTGAGTTGCTGACAGAGCACTGAGGAGGTTAGAATATAGTCTCACAGTGGGATATGATATGTTTTGAGTTGTTAACAGCACAGCGGTACAACTGTGATATGTCTCAATGGTTGACAGCAAGGTTTAACAAGCACATCCATGTACTTTATCTCCTCTTATTCTGTAACTTTCCGTTGCAATTAAAGGGAAAGGAATGACGAGCAAGCGGAGAAGGAAATGACATTTTTATCAAGGGATGTTAATAGCTGGGTCGATGCAAGAGTGTGTGTTTGTGCGTGTGCGTGTGTGTGTGTGTGTGTTTGAGTGTTTAAAGTGATCAAAACAGAGTTGTACAGAGCCTCAATGAGCACTTACACAAATATATAAGATCTGATGAAATCACTGGCCTGATCAACCGCCCAGCCACATTTCATTAAAATAATAATAATTGCTGAATAGAATTACAACACGTTAGTCATTTAGCAGACGCTCTTATCCAGAGCAACGTACAGTTAGTGAATGCATACATTTTTATTTTTTTTCATACTGGCCCCCCGTGGGAATCAAACACACAACCCTGGCGTTGCAAGCGCCATGCTCTACCAACTGAGCTACACGGGATTGTTTTTGGCAATAGATGGGATTTTTTTTAAACAGACCTGTTGGAGAGGGAGAATGCTAAATCCATCAACTTATGTAGTAATTGAATGGTAAGATTATCCTAAGCAATTTGGATGAAGTTAAAATGCATTAAATAACTACGCCACAAAGTCTGCACATTTTAATTAAGTGACATTTGATGTCTGAGGACCATTTCCACAGCGACAATACATGATGTATTCATTATAACTGGATTGTGGGTGTTCAGCGTTCTGTGACAAACGTCTTTATAATAGGAAGCAAATAATTAAAATAACCTCAATTGGATTTGATTGTGGAGGGGTTAAACATGACAATAAGCTGATACCAAGTCATGCATGAACCCCCCCCAGGGAACACAGACCATATGAGGCTATAGACTAGCTGAACATACAGGCTGAATCCCAAATGGCACCCTATTTCCTACACATGCTGTATCTTCATTTAAACTAGTTTCATACAGCAGCAACAGTAAATGTGAGTTGTTATGTGGATTATTAATGAATGGACATTTTTTGTAGGGCATGATACATTTTTAATTAGGGCAAATCAAGTCTGACATTTCAAAGTGGAAATTACTAACTTTAGAAGCCTTTTTGAACCTTGAATACGATACAAGTTCCTGCAACAACTTGTATCGTATATGGCATCTGTATATAGCTACGGTAGTGCACTACTTTTGACCACAGCCCTCTAGTCAAAAGAAGTGCACTATATAGAGAATAGTCATTTGGGAGGCACAGTTTAATAAATGTTTTGTACAGAATGGTAGTATGGGTCAGAGGAGTCCACCGCATACATTATTAAACATATTGAAATAAAGACAAACGGGGTTTCCATTATTCAGGATCACTCTGAGACCTTTTCATTATGGCTGCTGTATTGACACTGGTGGAGTGTTTGAGGAGAAGAACAAACAAACATAGGCTTATAGCAGACACACACACACACACATACACACACACACACAAACATAGGCTTATAGCAGATACAAACACACACACACACTATTTTCATGTCAGTCCTTGTCACGTTGACAGGAAACATTACCTGTCACCATGGGAACGCGAGGATCGATGAAGCGGGCTCATGGTTGCGTCTTGGTGAGGGATTTAGGAAAATTAGAGAGAGAGGGGAGAGAGAAGAGAGAGGGGAGAGAGGAGAGAGAGGGGAGAGAGACATAGAGAGAGGAGAGAGAGAGAGGGGGGGAGAGAGAGAGGGGAGAGAGAGAGACAGAGAGAGAGAGAGAGGGGAGAGAGAGAGAGAGGAGAGAGAGCGATAGAGAGAGAGAGAGAGAGAGAGGGGAGAGAGAGAGAGGGGAGAGAGAGAGAGAGGAGAAGAGAGAGTTAAACAGAGTCAAACATTAATAATTAATCTACAAGGTGAGGGGCATACAGTATGTAACACGATAACACACACAGCATATACATCAGCTTAACTCTGTGTTGCTGCTGAGTCAAACCAATCCCTCTGAAGTTAGCTCTTCTTTCACTTTCCTTCCTAAGGATTACTCCGACATGCTGCTGATAGCTGGGACGAGCTGGGATAAACCCTCTGGATGGCTTACGTCACACTATAACACAGCTACATTCACTGTTTCATGAAAAGTCAAAGTAATGTTTTAGATCGCCAAAAAGTAAAAAAAATATAATTAAGTGTACAGATTATTGTATTGGATAATATACAAACGTTTTTTGAGAAAGATAATTTGAAAAATACAATTTTATTGAGTAAATGTATTTATTGGTTTCTTTTCATTTTGATAAGAGACAGAAATGCAATGAACCAAAGGTTATTTGTTGATGTAAAATCTAAATTTACCGATTTTAAGGTTACGTGAAGCCTTTGATAATCAACAAGCACTAAAGTGCCTCTCTGATTTGCTGTAAAAAAACACTCTGTGTAACTGAATGTGAATGTGTCAATCCTCAAACTAAATGGATGTGATGGGTTCTGAAATAAGAAGACAAAACATAAATTATCTTCTCTATCACACCTCTGCTTGTACTGTGTGTTCAATCTGTATATTATTCAAGAATCAATGAATATATATACCATTAATGTAAACGTCCAAAAATGTATGTACCAATCCCAGATTTCCCCTTTAACACAGTATAGCCACATTGTAATACAGGGAGGGGTCACCTCTCTATAACTGGATCATCCCCTGAATACTCGCTGCTGCCATCGGTGCTTTGAGACGAGCAGCGGTGGTGCCTGTAATTCATCAGTAATAGCTATGGTCTATCATGATGAAGTATTGTGCCTCGACACAATCCTGTCTCGGAGTTCTACGGACATCATGCACTGTCAACTGTGGGACTTTATTTAGACATGGGTGTGCCTTTCCAAATCATGTCCAATCAATTGAATTTACCACAAGTGGACTCCAATCAAGTTGTAGAAACATATCAAGGATGACCAATGGAAACAGGATGCACCTGAGCTCAATTTTGAGTCTCATAGCAAAGGGTCTGAATACTTATGTAAATAAGGTATTTCTGTTTTAGTTTTTTTTTTTAATTTGCACAAAAAACACAACAACCTGTTTTCATTTTGTCATTATGGTGTATTGTGTGTAGATTGATTAGGATTTGTATTTATTTAATCAATTTTAGAATAAGGCTGTAACGTAACAAAATGTGGAAAAAGTCAAGGGGTCTGAATACTTTCCGAAGCCGCTGTAGATATGAAGCCACCGCAGATGTGGCCCCTGGGGGGCGTGGCAGTCACAATAACTCAAAAATAACTCAAATGTAAATAAAAAGAAATCGTTTCCAGTCAATGTCTCTATAACAAGTTGCATCTCATCTTTCAGATGTAATTCGAACTGAGTTGATAGCCCATAGCATTCCAAAGTTAGAGCTAAAAGACTATTGGCACCGGTGCACAAATAGCCTATATAGCAAATCGGTGGCTATTTTTGGTAGTACTGGTATATCAGATTAGCTCAATCACCGATTTCTCAGCATCTGAGTACCACAGAAACACAACACTTTTAATGAATTACAGAACAATGTTCATGACGATTTGCTATGGATGAAATTGATCAAAATAACTGTTCAAAACATGAAAAACATACAGAAACATATATTTTTAAACATAGAATTTGTCCATAAATGTGTGAAATTTTTCTAAAATGTTTGTAAAATATGCTTATTTTGGGGATTTTAAACATTTGCTTTTGTTACTAAAGGTTAATAAAATAAAAAGTGTTACTGTTTGACAGAAAATGTATTTTTGCCATCATTTCCAGTTTGGGGTAAAAAAAAAAAGAAGACCCCTTTTGGTGCTTTTAGGGGTCGAAATATGTTGGTGCTTTTAGGGGTCGAAATATGTTGGTGCTTTTAGGGCTCTAAATATGTTGGTGCTTTTAGGGGTCGAAATATGTTGGTGCTTTTAGGAGTCGAAATATGTTGGTGCTTTTAGGGGTCGAAATATGTTGGTGCTTTTAGGGCTCTAAATATGTTGGTGCTTTTAGGGGTCGAAATATGTTGGTGCTTTTAGGGGTCGAAATATGTTGGTGCTTTTAGGGGTCGAAATATGTTGGTGCTTTTAGGGGTGGAAATATGTTGGTGCTTTTAGGGCTCGAAATATGTTGGTGCTTTTAGGGCTCTAAATATGTTGGTGCTTTTAAGGCTCGAAATATGTTGGTGCTTTTTGGGGTGGAAATATGTTGGTGCTTTTAGGGGTGTAAATATGTTGGTGCTTTTAGGTGTCTAAAAATGTTGGTGCTTTTAGGGCTCTAAATATGTTGGTGCTTTTAGGGCTCTAAATATGTTGGTGCTTTTAGGGGTCGAAATATGTTGATGCTTTTAGGGGTCGAAATATGTTGGTGCTTTTAGGGCTCTAAATATTTTGGTGCTTTTAGGGCTCTAAATATGTTGGTGCTTTTAGGGGTCGAAATATGTTGGTGCTTTTAGGGGTCGAAATATGTTGGTGCTTTTAGGGGTCGAAATATGTTGGTGCTTTTAGGGCTCGAAATATGTTGGTGCTTTTAGGGCTCTAAATATGTTGGTGCTTTTAAGGCTCGAAATATGTTGGTGCTTTTTGGGGTGGAAATATGTTGGTGCTTTTAGGGGTCAAAATATGTTGGTGCTTTTAGGTGTCTAAAAATGTTGGTGCTTTTAGGGCTCTAAATATGTTGGTGCTTTTAGGGCTCTAAATATGTTGGTGCTTTTAGGGGTCGAAATATGTTGATGCTTTTAGGGCTCGAAATATGTTGGTGCTTTTAGTGGTCGAAATATGTTGGTGCTTTTAGGGGTCGAAATATGTTGGTGCTTTTAGGGCTCGAAATATGTTGGTGCTTTTAGGGCTCGAAATATGTTGGTGCTTTTAGGGGTCGAAATATGTTGGTGCTTTTAGGGGTCGAAATATGTTGATGCTTTTAGGGCTCTAAATATGTTGGTGCTTTTAAGGCTCGAAATAGGTTGGTGCTTTTAGGGCTCAAAATATGTTGGTGCTTTTTGGGGTGGAAATATGTTGGTGCTTTTAGGGCTCTAGATATTTTGGTGCTTTTAGGGCTCGAAATATGTTAGTGCTTTTAGGGGTCAAAATATGTTAGTGCTTTTAGGGGTCGAAATATGTTGGTGCTTTTAGGGCTCTAAATATTTTGGTGCTTTTAGTGGTCGAAATATGTTGGTGCTTTTAGGGGTCGAAATATGTTGGTGCTTTTAGGGCTCGAAATATGTTGGTGCTTTTAGGGCTCGAAATATGTTGGTGCTTTTAGGGGTCGAAATATGTTGATGCTTTTAGGGCTCTAATATGTTGGTGCTTTTAAGGCTCGAAATAGGTTGGTGCTTTTAGGGCTCAAAATATGTTGGTGCTTTTTGGGGTGGAAATATGTTGGTGCTTTTAGGGCTCTAGATATTTTGGTGCTTTTAGGGCTCGAAATATGTTAGTGCTTTTAGGGGTCAAAATATGTTAGTGCTTTTAGGGGTCGAAATATGTTGGTGCTTTTAGGGCTCTAAATATTTTGGTGCTTTTAGGGCTCTAAATATGTTGGTGCTTTTAGGGGTCGAAATATGTTGGTGCTTTTAGGGCTCGAAATATGTTTGTGCTTTTAGGGCTCGAAATATGTTGGTGCTTTTAAGGCTCAAAATATGTTGGTGCTTTTTGGGGTGGAAATATGTTGGTGCTTTTAGGGGTGTAAATATGTTGGTGCTTTTAGGGCTCGAAATATGTTCGTGCTTTTAGGGCTCGAAATATGTTGGCGCTTTTAGGGGTCAAAATATGTTAGTGCTTTTAGGGGTCGAAATATGTTGGTGCTTTTAGGGCTCGAAATATGTTGGTGCTTTTAAGGCTCAAAATATGTTGGTGCTTTTTGGGGTGGAAATATGTTGGTGCTTTTAGGGGTGTAAATATGTTGGTGCTTTTAAGGCTCGAAATATGTTGGTGCTTTTTGGGGTGGAAACAGCTGAAAGCTTTTAGGGTAAACAGCAGGCTTTTAGGCTCCGAAATATGTTCGTGCTTTTAGGGCTCCTAAATTGCTGCTGGGCGCTTTTAAGTCAAAATATGTTAGTGCTTAGGGCCGAAATACGTTGGTGCTTAGGCCCGGAATATGTTGGTGCTTTAAGGCTCAAAATATACAGCTTTTGGGGTGGAACATGTTATGCTTTAGGGTGTAATACACATGCTTACGGCTCAAATATGTTGGTGCTTTTGGGGGTGAACATGTTTGGTGCTTTTTGGGGTGGAAATATGTTGGTGCTTTTAGGGGTGGAAATATGTTGGTGCTTTTAGGGGTCGAAATATGTTGGTGCTTTTAGGGGTGGAAATATGTTGGTCCTTTTAGGGCTCGAAATATGTTGGTGCTTTTAAGGCTCAAAATATGTTGGTGCTTTTTGGGGTGGAAATATGTTGGTGCTTTTAGGGGTGGAAATATGTTGGTGCTTTTAGGGGTCGAAATATGTTGGTGCTTTTAGGGCTCTAAATATTTTTGTGCTTTTAGGGTTCATCTTTTTACCATGCCCAAAGTCCCAACTCCTTATCTGGAGCTCTCATACAGTACATTAAGTACAGAGGGAGCTCTCCAGTGCACACAGGTGGGTAATGACTATATGGTCCATCCCTGTAGACGGTCATCATGATAGAATGGGCAGGCTGGAGTGGCCTCATAACCCACAAGAAAAGGGCAATCAGTGAACACTATTGTAAATACAACCCATATTTATGTTTATTTATTTTCCCATTTGTACTTTAACTATTTGCACATTGGTACAACACTGTATATATACATAATATGACATTTGATATGTCTTTATTATTTTGGAACTTCTGAGTGTAATGTTTACTGTTAATATTTATTGTTTATTTCACTTTTGTTTACTATCTACTTCACTTGCTTTGGCAATGTTAACGTTTCCCAAGCCAATAAAGCCCTTACATTGATTTGAATAGAATTGAGAGAGAGAGAAATAGAGAAATAGAGAGAGAGAGAGAGAGAGAGAGAGAGATAATCCTCTGCATAATCATCAACAGCAGACTCGTACATTTCCTCAGTGAAAACAATGTACTGAGCAAATGTCAAATTGGCTTTTTACCAAATTACCTTAGGACAGAGCACGTATTCACCCTGCACACCCTAAATGACAAACAAACCAAAACAAAGGCAAAGTCTTCTCATGTTTTGTTGCATGAGGGTCTGCTATACAAATTGATGGAAAGCGGTGTTGGGGGAAAAACATACGACATTATAAAATAGGCTACATAACATTCCCACTTCCTTTACCCTGGTCAGAGGGCAAGAGGGGACAGGGCGCATTGGCTGTAGTTGTTATCAGTTGCCTAGTTGATCAGACTGAGAAATCGTCTCGTTTTCTTCCCATGTAGTTTAGGTGTAGGCTGCTGCAACATTTCTGTATAGAGTTCTTGCTTTTGTATGTCGGGAGTGATGTGTTATTACGTTTGCTAAATAAAAAATACCGGAGGACAGTGGAGCGGCGCGCGCTTTGCTAGATGACGTGCTTTGTGCCCGGCCTGCCTAACCTGTGATTTCTGTGAATCTGTTTGGTCAAGACACAGAACAGAACGCACAGAACCTCCAGCACTCCGATATAAAGGACAGATAGGCTTACATTGTGCATGAGATGACAAATCGAGTCTCGAGAGTCATACAGCTCAAGTCCAAGTTAAGTCACGAGTCATAGATGTCAGTCTGATCAACTAGGCAACTGATAACAACTACAGCCAATGGGTCCTGTCCGCTCTTGCCCTCTGGCCAGGGTAAAGGAAGTGGTAATGTTATGTACCCTATTTATAGCCCATTATTTGTGTCGATTGGCAAGTGTTTTTTCTTTTTGCCAAGTAAAGTCTCAAGTCGCAAAATACTCGAGTCCAAGTCACGTGACAATTCCACATATCAATTCAGTCCTTACCTGGCTCTATCGGTGTCCGCGGTCCCATCATCGTAAATACACGTCTTGTTTATTATAGAATATCTGCTGCACATTATCCATGCAGCCCCGGCTGTATCACACTGGTGGACGATGCCTTCCGATAAAAAAATAAACCTTGGCTTGAAACCTTATTCATTGATCGATTACATAAGAGGGGCGGGAAAGGGAAGCGACCCCTGCAGATGGCCCTTGAAGAGGGTCCAACGGAAAATGCACCCGTGAGGTAGAGAAATTCGAGCATTTTCTGGTCCTCATGGAGAAATTATGATTAACCTACACTAGGCGACATCCCGACAGTATTTTCCTTTTATCTTTCGATTTTACCAGGCTTCTGTTCTTTTTGAAAGACTACTTGAAGTTGACATTTTCTTTCAAAACAGAAACAACAGTCTCTACTTACGTTAAAATTTTCGTTAGAAAATATAACGTTTTCTTTGTAAAGAGATCAAACGCATTTCAAAGCAGATACAGTCAAGTGACAGCATCTCTGTGGTCCCTTCAGGATAGCATCATCCATGCCTTGTCTACTGTCACACAACAACTGGCCTCCTCCTCTGTCCCTGTGTAAGGGCTGTGTGGATGGAATGGATGGGATAACGCGCGTTCTCAGAATCCAACCAAAGCTCTTTGCCCACACCTCGCCATCTGCCGGACAACCTTGAAATTATGTTTAGCATCTTCTTCGAAATAGGCGTGTAATAAACAACAATTAGTAGACTGCACGGGGACGGGGGCGCCCTATAATTAAAACTATTTTAACAGAATATGGCGTTTAAGAGACGCATGCGACTTTCTCCTAAATGTGTGTTTTAATTTGAACTCATCATAATTTCTACAGAAAGCTTGCCTGTCGGGAATTATATGACTCACATTCAAGGGAAGGTTGTAGGCTACTGTAGATAGTTGGCTTTCTGGGGTTATTATAGCGAGGTGCACTTTATCACTCAAGAGTCCTCTGGTGGCTTTGAGGAGATTGTAGCTCTACCTTCTCTGAGATTTAAGTGATTTCTTTGTTTACACTGCAGCTAATTTTGGAATAACACTGACCTAGAATTGTTGTGTTTGTATAACAGTATGTTGCATTGGCCTACATGTTGATGTTTGTAAATGTTTGACTGCATCTCAAAGCTCAATAATCAAACACTATTTACAAATAGTACAACTGTTTTTGAATTTCAACAATAAATCACAATAATTTATGTCCTTTGGTCAAACATTTTGAAATGAAAACACAAGAAAAGAAATGGCACCCCAATAAATAAACACTTATGTAGGCTACATGCAAAACACCAGACAATGCCACTAGCCTAATTCTTAGAAATTACATTTCTATTAGCTATGATTCTATATACCTTCAACCATTATGTCTTCAGCAACTGGTTGTTTATATATTCCCTTTAAATTTAAGAAGATATTCATGTTCTGTGCAGAGAGCAGTCACAGAGAAAACCCTTCAGAAAACAGTAGAAATGCTCACCAGCTGCTAACATGAGTTGAAATGCTGGATGTTTTGTCACTGCTCTGGGGGCAACTGCTTTGCTGCTTCCAGCTTCATTACTTTCAAAGGGTCTAAACCACTCAGAACTTTCCCAAACATTCAGTCATCAGTTAATTTATCTCCCTTTAAAATCTATTTTTCCCACAGATTTGGTTCTCTCCTGGTTGCAGTTGTTATAATCTGATCAGGGACATTGTTTTCTTTGCCTTTGGCAGGAGTTTTGACATTGGTAAGTGTTACTACAACAGGCAACTATATCTACTACTATCAAAAATCTGATCTACTGTAAAAACACAACGGCACTCATGATGACCGTCAAGCCCATTTCACATGTCGCCTTAAAAGGAAATCCTGAATCACATCCTTTAACCTTTTTTCATCCAGCCACTTCCCTCATAGGATGCGTCCCAAACAGCCACGTGAACCTATTCATTATAGTGCACTACTTTTGGCGAGGGCTCATAGGGGTGTGGTCACAGTATACAGTATAGGGAACAGGGTGCCGTTTGGGACGCAGACAAATACTTCCTAAATGACCTTTCTCTTTTCTCAATCTTCCTTCTCAACCTTCTTTTTCTATTCTCAGTCTTCGGGGGAAAAACCCTCAACCCCTCTTGACCCTGCCACTTCCGTCCACACTCATCACACACTGATCAATAAAGTACCTCTGAAGAAACGTAATACTACTTACAGTTCTCTATGGTGCCGTTGAACAAATGGCATACAGCTTCCACTGTGTTTCTTACATAGAGGCTTCCTGCCCATAGGGGGCACAAGGGCACGTACCCCCTCAGATATTTGTTTTTAAAAAAATACTTTTAAAATGTTTTATTTCTTTTTTATTCATTTTTCATATGTTAAAATAATTACAAAACTCAATTTTTAAGCCCACATTTTATCATAATTATTTATAAAAATATCTGTCAGTGGTATTTTGTGGTGGGGGAACACTGACTGGACCAGGTAAAGATGATCCCCTCCCCCCCTATTCTCCCTAGTAAGTGGTTCCTTCCAAGGTGCACCACGGAGCAAAGATATGCTAGGCAGGACACTAGATACTCTAGTGCGTGCAGACAGTATGGTCAGTAGAGGAGGAGAGAGAATGTCGAGTGACACCCACAGCGTTTTATTTCATTTTAGCTAACAGTGATGGGAAGGACTCACAGGAGGTATGCTTGTAAATTAATTTAATCAAGCGATGTACCCTGTTGATTCCTTTTTTAAGTTGGCTTTAGCTAGACAGCAAGCTACGTTCCCAATCTCCCAACCTCATAACTAGCTACCAAGTCATTTCAGGCTATCAATCAAGTTAGAGTAGCTAGCTTGTCTAACTATGTCAGCTGGCATGCCTGCTGACAAGGTTGCTAGACTTTAGAAAATACTGAAATTGCTTGAATCTTTGGGTTATGATACTATATACCAGTGTGGCAGTTGTACTAAACTCCTAAGGCATAGACGTTATTAAAGAATCAGTGCATCATTAATTAAAATGACAATTGAACAGGTAAAGATGTATGCTTAGATAACCTTTTTGCAGAAAAATAATCTTATTTTATTTTTATTTTTTTTTACATAGAATTAGGCATTATAATTATGGCTCTAGATTGCAGGAGCAAGCTGTTTCAGGTGTTTGAAAAATGCAAAATTCTCCAACTAGACAACGCCCCCTCCATCCTCATGTACTTCGTGCCCCCTCTAAAATAATGTGTGTATGACGCCCCTGGTCCATAGTTTCATAGTTCAGGTCTCGCTTAGGAAATACTTCCTGGTTAAATAAAGGTTAAATAAATAGCCATATATGTTTACATACCATACGGGGGATTACAGTACGATTTCGACTTGGACATACACAGTATACAAATCTATATCATAAATCCATATTCTATTGTCCAGCAACGTTATTATCTCCAGTTACAGGCTGTAACCATGTTTGGTCTTCAACATGGCAACGTGGCCTCCCGGATGCTTGGTCTTCATGCTTCCAAAGTGTCTGCAAACAGATCATGGAGAAGAACATATTATTCTCTGAAACTAATACCCAAATAAATATTATTGGACTAAATACATAAAAATACATGAGATTCTCTTTCATAAGAACTTGGCTGACGATAAGCCTAAGAAGAGATTGTGAGAGTAGACTATGCAAACACCACATTCTTACAAGGCAGTTCCAGTGCACAACTATAATATGGACCGTAGTTACAGTCTTTATCTTCTACATTTTTCAAAGTAAAGCATCATCTTTGATCATATTGGTTGTGCACAGCCTATCCCACATTTCCCCATCCCACATCGAATGTGACATACCTCCATGTGTTTGACTCATGGTTGTAGAATTCTATTGTTTTCAGATTGGTGATGCCATCAGAGCCTCCCACAGCCAACAACGACCCGTTGAACACAATCAGAGACATCTGAAAGAGGTGGACAGGAGAGGAGTGACATTGAGCTACAAGAGCTAATGTGAAAGGTTGACTCCACAAGATGGTATCATAATAAACAATGGGCAACTTCCCACATGCAGACCAACATTATCAGTAACCAAATCTGACTGGAGTGGCATTACTGGCTCTTCGAAAGGCTGTGTGCCAACAGCCAATTATGTCAGTCTCTTGAGATTTGGTTGATGTTGATGTTGGAAGTGATCTGACCAATAGGGTGGCCAGAAAGGGTGTGCGTGACCAATAACTTGCGTTGTTTCTCTTGCATCTCATGCGTTTGACGGGGGAAACGCATGAGACAGACAGATTACGAAACAGAAGGTCCACGAAACAGATAGACCACGAAACAGATAGACCACGAAACAGATAGACCACGAAACAGATAGACCATGAAACAGATAGACCACGAAACAGATAGACCACGAAACAGATAGACCACGAAACAGATAGACCATGAAACAGATAGACCACGAAACAGATAGACCATGAAACAGATAGACCATGAAACAGATAGACCACGAAACAGATAGACCACGAAACAGATAGACCACGAAACAGATAGACCACGAAACAGATAGACCATGAAACAGATAGACCATGAAACAGATAGACCATGAAACAGATAGACCACGAAACAGTGATGGCACCAATCATATTATTGTTGTTTTCTTCATCTGATTCTGGGTAGTGGGCTAAATCTCACTGAAATAGATTTACAAACAGGTTACTGGGTTCTTACTGGATTCTTACTGGTTACTGTAAACTATGCTGTCATATTCCTGTGTTATTTCTAGCAAAACCCCTAGTGACTGGGTTTTACAAACGCTGAAAAGGTTATGGGAAATTTTCCTGACTTTCTCTTCTTACAGACGGAAATATGCACTGACAACTGGCAGCACATCATAACCCTCCCGAGTTTAGCATTGGCTGATTCCAGGGGCCCAAGCCCCTGGAGTGTGTGTACTGTGTGTGTGTGTACTGTGTGTGTGTGTGTACTGTGTGTGTGTGTGTTGGTACCAGACAAAAAGGTCACATCATTGTTATGCATGACCAAAACTATGCAACATTTTGAAGAGTTGGTGTCAAAGTCAATGAATTCCTCTGGATAGCAAAAAATACAAAGAAACGTCTACAACCTCAGAATGTATAGGCCTTATACTGGAAGTAGGATCAGGAGTTTTTCTGACCACATGACCTCACCAGGACAAACTCTGGGCCTCCCTATAACATTTACATTTACGTCATTTAGCAGACGCTCTTATCCAGAGCGACTTACAAATTGGTGCATTCACCTTATAGCCAGTGGGATAACCACTTTACAATATGTTTTTTTTTCTTCTTTTTTTTTGGGGGGGTAGAAGGATTACTTTATCCTATCCCAGGTATTCCTTAAAGAGGTGGGGTTTCAAGTGTCTCCGGAAGGTGGTGAGTGACTCCGCTGTCCTGGCGTCGTGAGGGAGCTTGTTCCACCATTGGGGTGCCAGAGCAGCGAACAGTTTTGACTGGGCTGAGCGGGAACTGTGCTTCCGCAGAGGTAGGGGGGCCAGCAGGCCAGAGGTGGATGAACGCAATGCCCTCGTTTGGGTGTAGGGACTGATCAGAGCCTGAAGGTACGGAGGTGCCGTTCCCCTCACAGCTCCGTAGGCAAGCACCATGGTCTTGTAGCAGATGCGAGCTTCAACTGGAAGCCAGTGGAGTGTGCGGAGGAGCGGAGTGACGTGAGAGAACTTGGGAAGGTTGAACACCAGACGGGCTGCGGCATTCTGGATGAGTTGTAGGGGTTTAATGGCAAGATAATATAATAATAATATGCCATTTAGCAGACGCTTTTATCCAAAGCGACTTACAGTCATGCGTGCATACATTTTTACGTATGGGTGGTCCTGGGGATCAAACCCACTACCCTGGCGTTACAAGCGCCATGCTCTACCAACTGAGCTACAGAGGACCACAAGATGGCCAGAGATCAGATTTCCATAGAGCTCTGGAGCACAGACACAGATGAACCATAGATTCTGTCCTAATGCGGTACAGGGCAGCCGGAAAACGTGTGGCGAGGCGGCATTTGCCACAGCACTTTGATTTAGTTTAATAAAATATATTGAAGGAAAGCGTTAAAAAGAGGGGCAAAGTGCTGATTTACCTCATGATGTGTCAACTCGAGTACAATTTCTCTCTCCACATCTGAATGCCCTGCAGGCTCTTTGTGTGTCTTAACCAATCAGATTCACGGAAATCGCAGGATGCGCACAATGCACAAAGCTCAAGGCATGCTCTCCACTTTCCTCCGGTATTTATTTAGCAAGCCTGGTAACACATCACTCCCGACAGACACAAGCAAAAACTCTTACATAAATGTAGCAGCCTAAACACCTAAACACTAGCCATCTGACATGCTGTGTTGCATGGAAACAATACTATTTTTCAGTCTGGTTGACTGCAGGCTACTGACAACAGCAGCTGCATAGTCTAGCCCGGCTATGCGCCCTGTCCCTCTGGTCAGGATAAACGAAGGGGTAACGTTGTGTATTTATAGCCATTTGTTTGTGAGAAAATATGAATGGGATCAAATTTGGTTTATTTTCAAACTTGGCCTGACTAGTGTGAGAGATTTATTATTTTTATAATTGATGGGATGACTAACTTAGAAGGAATGCATTCTTGACTGGGCTAATGTAGGTTGTGACACCTGGCAAGCTGTGATTGATGTGAAGAGCTGTTTTAGGGTAAAGTGAGATAGGGATTTGTGTCTCCAGATACTGGAATATACTGGTTCTTTGTGATCTGTGAACCTTCCTTGGACGTAGGAATGGTGTCTAAGGGAGCTGGCTCTTCTCACTATGACAGGTTGTTATGATATGGACTTATGCCTGGCAAGAGGGGTGCATCAACGGATAGGCTGAGTAAGTCTAAACCACGCTCAAGTCTTTGCTCTGATTGGCCAACAGAGAGGTGGGAAACTCTCTCTCTGTCAGAGTATTTGAGCAACAATCTAGAACAATGGATTAGTTCTCTGGGGTGCCCTGCGAGGTATTTCAGAGAGCCCGTATATACGAAACATCATATTTACCATTGAAGGTTTTTGCATTAATTAAAATAACTAGTATATCTTAGAAGTCGTGTTGACCTCTTTTGTTCCTAATGCCAGATTTGAATTGACGCAACTTTGACACTACCTAGACTTTTTCAATCTGATATTATTAACTGGAATTATTAATCAATAAACACAGTAGCTGACATAGACTGTGAGTTAATGTTTTATTAGGCCTGCAGTTGCATAGGGCAGGACTACACGATGCAGACCTGCATAAAGCAAGCTCAGCCTTGTGCGTTTTATTGTCCAATGATCATGTTGCTTTCTCTGTGTCTGTGTATAGGAAACCCCCCTATTCCTTCTTTAAAATATAATTCATATGAACAAGTACATGATTGCTGCAGTTTGACAGGGCATTCATCCTCCCCAAGACCAGGAGTTTTTCAGGAGTTTTTTTAAACCATGTGACCTGATTAAAAAAACTCCGGTCTAATCATAGCCCATATTAAACCTTTTTACAACAGATTAATCACGTATATACCATATCAGGTCCAGAGTTTTACCTGGTTAGGTCACCAGATCAGGAAGAACTACGGCCACACCACTCTGGAGCCTGAGGTGCCACCTCTGATGTGGTACATTGAGTATGGTAAGCCTCTCTGTTAGCTTAATGTGTTATTCAGACCTGTGTTCATGGGTGCGTCTCCATCGTTGCCTCCAATCACGTATAGCTGACCATCCATCACAGCAGCCGTTGCCACAGAACGCCGACTCAGCATCGGGGCCCGCTTTATCCAGCTGTTCATTATGGGATTATATCTGGTGGAATACAAAGAATATACAAACATCTGTTTCCAGAACAAAACTAAGATTTAATCAAATGTGTTTAACCTATCTTCCTTCATAAGATCACTAGTTAAACAGAGATACCGAAACTATGTCTGAATACTCATTCAATTCTCTCTTTCCTCTGTCCATCATGACATGTAATAACAATAATTAGGTGGGTGGTTATATTTGACCTGTTTCACACAGTGTGAATTGGAAATGTGTTTTTGCATATCCCAACTCCCCCTGAGACACCCTTGGAGAGTGGGGTCACGGCCAGGGTCAGCCATTATCAACGGCGACCCTGGAGCAATTAGGGTTAAGTGCCTTTCTCAAGGACACGTTGATATATTTTTTTCAGTTTGTCGGCTCGGGGATTCGAACTAGCGACATTTCGGTTACTGGCCTAACATTCTAATCACTAGGCTAAGTGCCACCTGTCAAAAAGCCTATCAAAGGTCAACAGGTCAAACTTGGTTATCTTGCTGTCACCTTCAGTATTCAGGTAATTCACAGAAAACCGGAAGCGTCTAAATGCTCTTTAGATGCTTCCGGTTAGATGGACCATAGATGGACCTTTGTCATGATTTATCTATCTCAACCACAATGCAACCACTGATGAGAACATGGCCTTACCTCTCAACAGTGTTGGTGCAGACCATGCCGTCGTATCCACCGAGGGCGTACAGATATCCCTCCATCTCCACCAGACACACTCCGCTGCGGGGGCTGCTCAGGGGGGCCACGTCGTTACTCCAGGTGTTGGTCTCTGGGTCGTACCTGCAAGGGGGAGAGGAACACAGGACTGATGGTTGCTGATAATGGGCCTCTGTACGCCTATGTAGATATACCATTAAAAATCAGCCATTTCCAGCTACAATAGCCATTTACAACATTAACAATGTCTACACTGTATTTCTGACCAATGTGATGTTATTTTAATGGACATAAAAAATGATTTTCTTTCAAAAACAAGGACATTTCTAAGTGACCCCAAACTTTTGAATGGTAGTGTATATCAGTGATTACCTATGACCATCTACACTACCGGTCAAAAGTTTTAGAACACCTACTTTGTAGAATAATAGTGAAGACATCAAAACTATGAAATAACACATATGGAATCATGTAGTAACTAAAAAATATATTTTATATTTGAGATTCTTCAAATTGCCACCGTTTGCCTAAATGACAGCTTTGCACACTCTTGGCATTCGCTCAACCAGCTTCACCTGGAATGCTTTTCCAACAGTCTTGAAGGAGTTCCCACATATGCTGAGCACTTGTTGGCTGCTTTTCCTTCACTCTGCGGTTCGACTCATCCCAAACCATCTCAATTTGGCTGAGGTTGGGGGATTGTGGAGGCCACGTCATCTGATGCAGCACTCCATCAATCTCCTTCTTGGTAAAATAGCCCTTACACAGCCTGGAGGTGTGTTGGGTCATTGTCCTGTTGAAAAACAAATTATAGTCCCACTAAGCCCAAACCAGATGGGATGGCATATCGCTGCAGAATGCTGTGGTAGCCATGCTGTTTAAGTGTGCCTTGAATTCTAAATAAATCACAGACAGTGTCACCAGCAAAGCACCCCCACACCATAACACCTCCTCCATGCTTTACGGTGGGAAATACACATGCGGAGATCATCCGTTCACCCACATGGCATCTCACAAAGACACAACGGTTGGAACCAACAATCTCCAATTTGGACTCCAGACCAAAGGACACATTTCCTCCTGTCTAATGTCCATTGCTCGTGTTTCTTGGCCCAAGCAAGGCTCTTCTTCTTATTGGTGTCCTTTAGTAGTGGTTTCTTTGCAGCAATTCAAACATGAAGGCCTGATTCATGCAGTCTCATCTGAACAGTTGATGTTGAGATGTGTCTGTGACTTGAACTCTGTGAATTTCTGAGGCTAGTAACTCTAATGAACTTATCCTCTGCAGCAGAGGTAATTCTGGGTCTTCCATTCCTATGGCGGTCCTCTTGAGAGCCAGTTTCATCATACCGCTTGATGGTTTTTGCGACTGCACTTGAAGAAACTTTCAAAGTTCTTGACATTTTCCGTATTGACTGACCTTCATGTCTTAAAGAAATGATGGACTGTCATTGCTCTTTGCTTCTTTGAGCTGTTCTTGCCATAATATGGACTTGGTCTTTTACCAAATAGGGCTATCTTCTCTATACCCCCTTTACCTTGTCAGAACACAACTGATTGGCTCAAACGTATTAAGAAGGAAATAAATTCCACAAATTAACTTTTAAGAAGGCACACCTGTTAATTGAAATGCATTCCAGGTGACTACCTCATGAAGCTGGTTGAGAGAATGCCAAGAGTGTGCAAAGCTGTCATCAAGGCAAAGGGTGGCTATTTGAAGAATCTCAAATATAATATATATTTTGATTAGTTTAACATTTTTGTGGTTACTACATGATTCCATATGTGTTATTTCATAGTTTTGATGTCTTCACTATTATTCTACAGTGTAGAAAATAGTAAAAATAAAGAAAAACCCTTGAATGATTAGGTGTTCTAAAACTTTTGTCAGTAGTGTACAGTGGGGGAAAAAAGTATTTAGTCAGCCACCAATTGTGCAAGTTCTCCCACTTAAAAAGATGAGAGAGGCCTGTAATTTTCTTCATAGGTACACGTCAACTATGACAGACAAAATGAGAATTGTTTTCTCCAGAAAATCACATTGTAGGATTTTTTATGAATTTATTTGCGAATTATGGTGGAAAATAAGTATTTGGTCAATAACAAAAGTTTCTCAATACTTTGTTATATACCCTTTGTTGGCAATGACACAGGTCAAACGTTTTCTGTAAGTCTTCACAAGGTTTTCACACACTGTTGCTGGTATTTTGGCCCATTCCTCCATGCAGATCTCCTATAGAACAGTGATGTTTTGGGGCTGTCGCTGGGCAACACGGACTTTCAACTCCCTCCAAAGATTTTCTATGGGGTTGAGATCTGGAGACTGGCTAGGCCACTCCAGGACCTTGAAATGCTTCTTACGAAGCCACTCCTTCGTTGCCCGGGCGGTGTGTTTGGGATCATTGTCATGCTGAAAGACCCAGCCACGTTTCATCTTCAATGCCCTTGCTGATGGAAGGAGGTTTTCACTCAAAATCTCACGATACATGGCACCATTCATTCTTTCCTTTACACGGATCAGTCGTCCTGGTCCCTTTGCAGAAAAACAGCCCCAAAGGATGATGTTTCCACCCCCATGCTTCACAGTAGGTATGGTGTTCTTTGGATGCAACTCGGCATTCTTTGTCCTCCAAACACGACGAGTTGAGTTTTTACCAAAAAGTTATATTTTGGTTTCATCTGACCATATGACATTCTCCCAATCCTCTTCTGGATCATCCAAATGCACTCTAGCAAACTTCAGACGGGCCTGGACATGTACTGGCTTAAGCAGGGGGACACGTCTGGCACTGCAGGATTTGAGTCCCTGGCGGCGTAGTGTGTTACTGATGGTAGGCTTTGTTACTTTGGTCCCAGCTCTCTGCAGGTCATTCACTAGGTCCCCCCGTGTGGTTCTGGGATTTTTGCTCACCGTTCTTGTGATCATTTTGACCCCACGGGGTGAGATCTTGTATGTCTTCCATTTCCTAATAATTGCTCCCACAGTTGATTTCTTCAAACCAAGCTGCTTACCTATTGCAGATTCAGTCTTCCCAGCCTGGTGCAGGTCTACAATTTTGTTTCTGGTGTCCTTTGACAGCTCTTTGGTCTTGGCCATAGTGGAGTTTGGAGTGTGACTGTTTGAGGTTGTGGACAGGTGTCTTTTATACTGATAACAAGTTCAAACAGGTGCCATTAATACAGGTAACGAGTGGAGGACAGAGGAGCCTCTTAAAGAAGAAGTTACAGGTCTGTGAGAGCCAGAAATCTTGCTTGTTTGTAGATGACCAAATACTTATTTTCCACCATAATTTGCAAATAAATTCATTAAAAATCCTACAATGTGATTTTCTGGAATTTTTTTTCTCAATTTGTCTGTCATAGTTGACATGTACCTATGATGAAAATTACAGGCCTCTCTCATCTTTTTAAATGGGAGAACTTGCACAATTGGTGGCTGACTAAATACTTTTTTCCCCCCACTGTATATCAATGTAATACCTATCACCATCTTTTTATCAATGTATTACCAATCACTATCTATGTCAATCTAATACGAAAATACAGAAATCTGGCTTGAGCTGTGTGCTTTTTCATAGGGAGAGTAAGGATAAATCCCCAAGACACTATCTTAGGCATGGTATGAGGACAGGCAAATCAAACCAATCAATGAAGATCAGTGGTCACATAAATGACTTAAATGCTCTACTGCAGAAGTGCCAACAAGAGTAATTCCTCGATTGGTGAAAAAATGTGACATAGCAAATCATAGATTGAGCATGACATCAGTTAATAGAGTGGAAGTATCACAGACTGCCCCCAGAGAGACGTGTTCTCCCTCCTGCAGGTCCCAAATAGGACACTCAGTGTGGGACCTAATCAAATGATGAGATACCTGAGAGCCCAGGGCACGTCTGGCTCTCTGCTGCTGTCTGGTGCTGTCTGCTCTCCCATCAGACAGACACCGACAACGAAAGGTTTTGCTCTGAGGGAACGCAAGCAGTAAAGGGTTGTCTGTAATCTCTAGGGGTTGGAGGAGCAGAGAGTGGAAGTACTATTCAGCAGACTAGTATCCTAATTCTCTTTCATTTATACTGAAATGTGCAGTCATGCACTCCTCCCCAAGAGTACAATTTGCTGCATGCTATTGAGGAAGAGAATTGTCTTTTCAGACCGACGTGTGTTTGACAACAGCTGATAATGAGATAAGGGTACACGCTGTAGCCACATTAACGAATGACGGGAAATGACGCAATTGCCCATCAGATGAGGCATTCTCAGAATGGGTGAACATACACACTAAAAAAAAGTTATTTGGGGAAGGGTGATGGTTCTATGTGAAACTATACTGACCCCAAAAAACATGTGAGCCCTTCAATGGTTCTTTGCAGTTCACAAAGGGGTTCTTTCCTCTTTTAGTGATAATTAAAATATAGGGGCGGTGACTCGTTGAGTAGTAGGTGCACAGCTCTTTTTGTACAACCCTGAGTGTCATTCCAATTAATCTAATCTGTTGTTTTATGCTATTACATGTCATATATATATATATATATGACTATGGCCAGTGACGGTTCTTGTGAAATACTCACGTGTGGTCTTGTGTCAATTGAGAACGGTTTATTAAGTCAGTAGTTATCAGTTCTTTCCTCAGGGACCCCCAGCCATTCCAGAGCTAGCACACCTGATTCAACTGGTTAGTAAACACAACAAGAAAACCTATGGAATAATAACTATATAATATGGCTATTAAACCAGAATAAAAACAACTTTGATTCTACAAAGAGATTGAGAAAGGTTCTTTATAGAACCATACAGGTTCCATTTAGAACATTATGAGCATGGTTCTTTATAGAACCTTCAAAAAAAGGTTCCATGTAGAACCAAAAAGTTTTCTTCTATGGTTACAAGCCAAATAATCTTTATTTGGCACTATATAGAACCATTTGTTTTTAGTGTGTAGTATGTACAGTATGTTGATATTTGTTGCATACATTTTTTACTAAACAGAACGTTCTAAATAGTATGTTGTACGATTAGTACACAGTATGTGGTTTAACTAAGTATTAGGCAAGACAGATTTCGGCCAGATACTTGTAGAGATATACTGTAGCCTAGGGTTTGAGACACTGAGAAGTCTGCCGGGTCTAAGACCAAAAAGGTGATGAGTGCGTGCGATACTGCAGAAGTTGAGAAGTGCTGGATGTTTCTAGACAACGTAATGTTATCCACACCCCTCACCCCCCATGCCCTACCATGCAGTGTCCTCCCTCCCCACCCTCACCCCCCCATGCCCAACCATAAAGAGTCCTCCCTCCCAACCCCTCACCCCCATGCCCAACCATGCAGAGTCCTCCCTCCCTCCCTCCCTCCCTCCCCACCCATCACCCCCCATGCCCAACCATAAAGAGTCCTCCCTCCCTCCCAACCCCTCACCCCCAATGCCCAACCATGCAGCGTCCTCCCTCCCCACCCTCACCCCCCCATGCCCAACCATAAAGAGTCCTCCCTCCCTCCCAACCCCTCACCCCCCATGCCCAACCATGCAGAGTCATCCCTCCCTCCCTCCCTCCCCACCCATCACCCCCCATGCCCCACCATACATAGTCCTCCCTCCCTCCCTCCCCACCCCTCACCCCCCATGTCCCACCATACATAGTCCTCCCTCCCCACCCCTCCCCACCCCTGACCCCCCCATGCCCCACCATGCAGAGTCCTCCCTCCCCACCCCTCACCCCCCCACCATGCAGAGGTCTCCCTCCCTCCCCAGTATCAGCACTCAGCACTGACAGCGCTGGGCCTCAGGGTGCTGATTAAGAGGCCTGTCAGCCTGTCCCCACATCCATCATGGATCCATCATATCCATCACCATCACACCTCAATCCTGGGGAATGCTCTCTGCCTGCTTGGACCACCACCCCCCCAACCCAGTCCCCCCTGCCTAGACCCCCAGCCTCCTCTCCCTAGACCCCCAGCAGTGAATGCCTGTCAGCCCTGAGCCTCTGACCAGACCCCCGACAGACCCGACACTCACCACCACAACGCCCCGTTCACACACTCACTCTGACACACAGCGTGGGATGGATATTTCTCATACAGCACTATAACTGTGACCCTCTGAAATAGGAATTAAAACTAAAGCCTTACCAACAGTTCTATGGGCAGCCATCTTGAAACGCCCTTACTTCTCCACACTGCTTTTGCAGGTGACACCATCAGACCCGCCCACCGTGTAGATATTCCCGCCCAGGCCGCACACAGCCACGTTACCACGGTGATTGATCATGGAGGCCATGTTCTTCCACTCATTCTCCAGGGGGCAGAACCGTTCCACCGGGCAGGACGGGTCCTCCTGGGTCCAGCCGCCCACTGTAGGTAGAAACAGCCATTGATGTGAAGGTGTAGGTTACTTTATTGACAGGCCTGTATTTATCTGGTACTATTTAGACTCATAATTAGAATAGTAATGACTTTTTTAATGATTGCTCCTCTGTTTCTTTATGATGTATTATTAGCAGTACTGTATACAATATAATTTGGTCTATATTCAATCCCACAATTAAGAGGACTACTCACAACCCACTATGCAAAAACTGGTTGAATCAACGTTGTTTCCACGTCATTTCAACCCCAAAAATGTGATGACGTTAAATCAACGTGGAAAACTGATTGAATTTGGAAAAGGTCATCAACGTAATGGAATTTTGTCTTTTTTTCACAAACTTTTAACCTAAATCCAATGACATGGTGAAATGTTTTGTTGATTTCACATTGAATTCACGTTAGTTGACAACTCAACCAAATGTAAATCAAAACTAGACGTTGAACTGATGTCTGTGCCCAGTGGGAGGTCTCACTCACTTACTACTGCCAATAACCATTTTACCCAGGATATCTAAAGCACTTTGCATTTTCAAAAACACCAAGTTTATTTTAGCTTATCATTCACACCCATAAGCGGACACTGTGTACCTCAGCCCTACAGTCACACCCCAAAATACCAGTCCTTAATGTCTGAGGTTAGGGAGAATGTATGGACATGTCACCCTCCTCTCCCTCAGGAGAGACGTGTAACTGTAGGGCTGAGGTACACAGTGTGTTGTTCCTCCATGTCAAGTGAGGTCATGAGTGCCTGCACCCAGCAAAAAACTGTAGATAAAGCTGTATGCATAAGCTGCAGTGTTTACCCCCGCACCCCCCAATTTTTTTAATTTTTATTGCAGACTGGAGTTCAGTTTAGAGATATATGGAGCACAAGATAAAATAGAAGTGTGTTCTCGCTTAATCTTTATATTTACTGAATTCAATATATTCCAGCCAGCGAACATATCAACCATTGATTTAATCTAAAATGTGCTATAGAGCAATGGACAGCCAACAATCTGCCAATTTGAAGGCAATTTCCCCAACATTCACTGAGATTAGTAAATGCTGCGTATGTTGGCTCACGCTTTTAAACCTTTTAAAGTCAAAAGCAATATTCTGCTTCACCACCTTGGACTAAATCCCATCCTAAGTGTCAAACTGAATCTAATAAGCTTTGGCTTGCACTCATATGAACCTATCTGTGAAACACTCAAATTGCACACTCAAATTGTCAGGTCATACATTGACACAAACATACCTGTAAATATTGCTTGGCATTCACCTTCTCCTTTAGAGATACGCGACGGCATTATACATAACGTTCGGCATGGTACCTAAAACTTACTGCACTGTATGGCAGAGTAACTGACCACGTAGGTTGAACAAAGATGAGCACATCTTTAAGGGGAAGTTACTGACCCATGTACATGATGTCGTTGAACACATCTGTAGGGGGAGTTTGGAGTGTTGTCTACGCAGGGACATGGGGCTCGGGATACCATGGCGACCACTGACCCCCCCTTGTCAAGGGCCTCCCTGACACACGCACGCACGCGTGCACACACACACACACACACACACACACACACACACACACACACACACACACACACACACACACACACACACACAGGATCAGAATGAAAGGTCATGTAATGGTTAGTAATAATTCACATTTATGATTTTTGAATTAACTGGTATTTACAGACTGTACAAATACTTATGAGGTGCCTCCAAGGATCAAATATGCATATCCTGTGTATATTTCTCAGCTTTCAAAGTGTATCCTGATTAAAACACCTTTGGCATTTTCTTGGACATTATAAACTGCACCGTCATCACCATGTTTCTTCTGTCTCATGCGAAATACACTCTCAAAGCATCCATAGAAAGATTCAGAGATGCTGAAGAGTGACAGTCATTCATTTACTCCAACCATAAAACATACTGTACACCACAACTCCAAGAAGGACTCAAATTACCCTCGTTCATTGGACACTCCCATGTCTCCTCAGCTCCCAGGTCAGATCTCCAGCAACAATATATTTTCTCTTGACACCTTGACAGCTGGTCAAACCTCTCTTTCACAGTCTTGTCTATCTATATATGTTCACTTCACAGTACTCTCTTCTGCTGCTTCATGTCTATCCTCCTGCCCAGCTCTGTCCAGCCGAGTCCACTGACTGACAGTTTTCTGCTCCCTACAGCTGAATACAGATACATGTCACTCCTAGAGCCTGCCCCCTCTACCCTCCCCAGAAACCTTACCAGGCACCAGCTGTGCCATTGTAGTGTATTGACAATATGATGGTGTTAAAGGTTTTTTAAATGGAACTGAAAGAATGTATCAAGAGGGAAGGTTTTAGCGTGACGCCACATATGACAGACAGGAAGTGGGTTGTAAGATACGGGGATTGGACAGTAGAGGGAGCCATTCAACTCTTGGAAGGCTATATAAAGGGGGGAAGAACGGCGGAGAGGCAGAACACAGTAAGATTTATTTGGGACTGTTTCTCCGGATCTCCGCGGGTCTGTTAACTTATGCTGTAACCTCGTGGTTTTAATAAAGGCCTTTGAACACGATACAGCCTAAGCAGACTCCTTGATTGACGGTAACACCTACGAATAACCGACACTACAAATGGAGGCTCCGCTGAGATTAAGATTTCATCGTTATTGGTCCCTTTCCTGGATTCGCGAGTTGACTACTGTCCAAGCCGGCTTTAAAGGTGAGAGATTACTCACAAAGAATTTGGGCATTGGTTATCCCGCTGATTCATGAGAGGGCTTTGACGGTGTACAGTTAAAAGTACTTGGGTCGTGGTTGATGAGTGGTGGCCATTATTGCTGTCAACAAAGAGTCCGTTATGCTGCATCGTGTTAGAGGCTTTTATTAAAATCACGAGGTTACAGCATAAATGACAGGTGATATGACACCCGGAGAACGGCTCCTCCGATTGCCATGGCCGTTCTGACTTCTCATCGTTTAACCCCTATTTATAAACAATGCAAAAAGAGGGGTGGCTCCCTCTTCTGGCCAATCACCAGTCTCCCCTGGGGCGTCACCCTCCAAACGCTACATTTGAACTAAGATCATAAAACAACATTCTTTGTTCCTCCAAAACATTTAACAAAGGCATAATCTTCAGTTACGATACCATCCTGAGTCCTGACTCATACATCCTGAAAGACTGATATTCTAACCCCCGTCATGCTTCTTTAGAATCCTTATGCTTCTTTAGACTGTTTGATTTAGAATGGACCGGATTCCATTCCAAGGAGCACCGCCAGGATTGTCTCTGTCCAGACTTAGAAGACTTTAATCTTAGTGGTGTCATACATACAGTAAGGGGATGGTTGGATGGAGAGAGAGAGAGAGAGAGAGAGAGAGGAGACTGCATGTGTGTCTGTGTGAGAGAATATACTGTCTATTGCCAGAGACTATTGGAGACCTTTTGGCTTCATCAGCGTGATACAGTACAAATGACTGGAGTGGTGAAACTCATATAGCGATTATATTGCCAGAGGGGCATAGAGGTGTTACCGTCTGACCTGACCCTTTCAACTCTCCCTCTGAACATTTCACCTTCCTCTCAGCTTCCATAGCCACCTGTGACCTGTAGGTCCGTCTATATTTCTATGGCCACCGCTGAATACCTAAAATATTCTGGATATTTATTTTAATGTGGGTCAGAAGAGGCTAAAATAACAGATCAGCATCATTGTCATCTTCACATACAACACTTAGCTTCTCCAACGTGGGTGACTACGGACCAGCGAGCTACTGGTGGTACAGCAGTCTACTTGACTCACTGAGTAAGACTGACATTATTCTTAATCAGCAACTAAACATATTGGCGTAGTTGGCTTCCAACTCATACTCATATTTTAACATTAGGTTGAAATGTTAACCTTTCTCATTGGTTTAAAATGTAAACATTTCCATTGACTGCATCAGTATATATGAGCTGCCAATACTGGATGAAACATGAATTGTAAATCAGTGATTGACTTTTACAACATGCCTCAGAGAGTAAAACAGAAGAAGGACCTAGTCTGGGAATGTCAATATTCATGCAGATTTAAAAACCAGAGCACGCTTACAAACACACATGCTCAAGGCATCATAACTAATAGATGGACTTTGGGGAGAGTTGGAAGAGTTTTATCCTCTTGGCAGATTTTTTTTAAATAGAAATGAAAGGAACACATAGACAAACACGCCCCAGGGAACAACACTTCAGGTATATTGGCCAACAACTCAACGAGGCCTGTCAAATTAATCCAATAAAACAGACACCCAAAGATCTGAAGAATCAGGTGTGAAGGTAGTTCCTATAGTTATTTTCCAAGTTTAAAAACAGTAGTTTATCCTCTGGTTGTGTGTAACGCTCTAAACCTTCCCATCCTCACCACAACAGTCCTACACCCAAGTCCTGGGAACCATCAATGAGCCCCAAACCATTATACCAGGCCTTTAATGCTGTCACATACAACCCTGGCCCTTGGTAGCACCCACCAGGCACCACCTCAAGGTGTAGTCTATCTGGCCACAGTAAGATTGTATCTTTTTTTTTTGTTGAACAAAAGGGCAAATTAAGTCATACAAGCAAAATATTGACACACAGGTCCATATATGCACGCATGCAAATGAAAACATTTACTACTAGCTCTAGTATTTCCATTTCCATCGTAAACTGGGCACTGGAGGACATAAATGCTGCCACTTCAATTTCAAAAGACATTCCAGGTGGAAAAAGGCAGCTGGTAACATGCTCTCTTCTGAGCTACTAAAATCTTACTGTGGCCAGGAACACACCTGTATAGTGCCAGCTTTCCCCTCTCCAGGGGTTTTCATATGGAAATAAAGGGTTTATATTGAACAGAAGAGGGAAAGCTAAGTCTTTAAAACATCAATATGGATTTAGGTATAGAGGAAAAGGGACAGTATACTGTCCCACCGCCATGTGAGAGAGCGTTAACCCCAGTTTCTCACTCCCTGGCACTCCCACACTCTTTTTCCCCCTGATTTATCACATATAATAAATATAGCTTTATTGTACATGAATGCTTCTGCAGATTATTTTGGAGATCTTTATTTGGAAACCCTGATATGGCAGAGAAGGTTGCACAAAGGTCAATAGAGGGTGCATCAATTTACAAGTTAGTTCAAAATGAAGGACAGACCAGATATACAGTGGGGAAAAAAAGTATTTAGTCAGCCACCAATTGTGCAAGTTCTCCCACTTAAAAAGATGAGAGAGGCCTGTAATTTTCATCATAGGTACACGTCAACTATGACAGACAAAATGAGATAAGTATGAGATAAGTATTTGGTCAATAACAAAAGTTTCTCAATACTTTGTTATATACCCTTTGTTGGCAATGACACAGGTCAAACGTTTTCTGTAAGTCTTCACAATGTTTTCACACACTGTTGCTGGTATTTTGGCCCATTCCTCCATGCAGATCTCCTCTAGAACAGTGATGTTTTGGGGCTGTCACTGGGCAACACAGACTTTCAACTCCCTCCAAAGATTTTCTATGGGGTTGAGATCTGGAGACTGGCTAGGCCACTCCAGGACCTTGAAATGCTTCTTACGAAGCCACTCCTTCGTTGCCCGGGCGATGTGTTTGGGATCATTGTCATGCTGAAAGACCCAGCCACGTTTCATCTTCAATGCCCTTGCTGATGGAAGGAGGTTTTCACTCAAAATCTCACGATACATGGCCCCATTCATTCTTTCCTTTACACGGATCAGTCGTCCTGGTCCCTTTGCAGAAAAAACAGCCCCAAAGCATGATGTTTCCACCCCCATGCTTCACAGTAGGTATGGTGTTCTTTGGATGCAACTCAGCATTCTTTGTCCTCCAAACACGACGAGTTTAGTTTTTACCAAAAAGTTATATTTTGGTTTCATCCGACCATATGACATTCTCCCAATCCTCTTCTGGATCATCCAAATGCACTCTAGCAAACTTCAGACGGGCCTGGACATGTACTGGCTTAAGCAGGGGGACACGTCTGGCACTGCAGGATTTGAGTCCCTGGCGGCGTAGAGTGTTACTGATGGTAGGCTTTGTTATTTTGGTCCCAGCTCTCTGCAGGTCATTCACTAGGTCCCCCCGTGTGGTTCTGGGATTTTTGCTCACCGTTCTTGTGATCATTTTGACCCCACGGGGTGAGATCTTGCGTGGAGCCCCAGATCAAGGGAGATTATCAGTGGTCTTGTATGTCTTCCATTTCCTAATAATTGCTCCCACAGTTGATTTCTTCAAACCAAGCTGCTTACCTTTTTAATTTTGTTTCTGGTGTCCTTTGACAGCTCTTTGGTCTTGGCCATAGTGGAGTTTGGAGTGTGACTGTTTGAGGTTGTGGACAGGTGTCTGTCTTTTATACTGATAACAAGTTCAAACAGGTGCCATTAATACAGGTAACGAGTGGAGGACAGAGGAGCCTCTTAAAGAAGAAGTTACAGGTCTGTGAGAGCCAGAAATCTTGCTTGTTTGTAGGTGACCAAATACTTATTTTCCACCATAATTTGCAAATAAATTCATAAAAAATCCTACAATGTGATTTTCTGGATTGTTTTCTTCTCAATTTGTCTGTCATAGTTGACGTGTACCTATGATGAAAATTACAGGCCTCTTTCATCTTTTTAAGTGGGAGAACTTGCACAATTGGTGGCTGACTAAATACTTTTTTCCCCCACTGTAGTTATTTTTTACCAAATTACACGAGTCAAAAGGCACTTTATTAGTGGAATGACCCAGCTGAGTGATTGAGTCAGGTGCTCTTGTCCGGGAATAGAACAAAAATTTGCAACCTTGGGGGATCTTGACGGAGTTAAGAGTGATCTAAACAGTATAGATGTTCACCTAATCAATCAAAACGGTCAGTTTAATTTATTAAATATCAGTTAAAGTTGAAAAAATTCCAACTGAAACTGAAAGTCTGTTGATAGTCCGAGCAAGGTACAGACCATCTACTGTATCGAGGTCGGAACTATCCAAATGAAGTGAGACCAATGTCTCCATGGTAACAGACAGAGTGTTGTTGTCACCAACTCTGTGTGAGTGTCAGTCTGTTTGATGGCAGTAGCAGTAGAGGAAGAGGAGAAGAAGAGATATAGACTGATGGATAATTTCACCTCTGTGACATAACTACAATCACCCTGGATAGATAAAACACATTGGAGGGCAATAAAATTTGAATGAGTTTCATTCTACACTCTGAATAAACCAGGGAAGCACTAATGTCAAAGGGTGAAAAATGGACAGTTTGGTTCTGGGTTGAGCAGGCGGAGTGAAGTAGAGACCGAACACAAAAGCACAGTTTAACACATTTATTTATTTAACTCCTTTGACATTAGTAGTTACAGTCTTGTCCCATCGCTGCATCTCCCATACGGACTCGGGAGAGGCAAAGATCGAGAGCCATGCGTCCTCTGAAACACGACCCTGCCAAGCCGCACTGCTTCTTGACACACTGCTCGCTTAAACCGGAAGCCAGCCGCACCAATGTGTTTGAGGAAACACCGTACAGCTGACGACCGTGTCAGCGTGCATGCGCCCGGCCGCCACAAGGAGTCGCTAGAGCACGATGGGACAAGGACATCCCGGCGCTGGGCCAATTGTGCGGCGCCTCACGGCTCTCCCGGTCGCGGCCGGCTGCAACACAGCCCAGTGACGGCTCAAGCACTGCAGTGCCTTAGACCGCTGCGCCACTCCGGAGGCCTAATATATTTTTAAGGCATGATTTTCTCAATAAGACGTGGCAATCAAGTTCCAGAAATCAATCCATATCCATATCATTCTCCGTACTTTGCTTTCACTTTGATCAATTCCTCTATTATTTCCATTCCTCTTTTACTTTAATGCTAATAAAAATCAGAAACATATAAACCATACAGAAAACGGCACCAGCAGGCAGGGCTGCGTTCAGTACGTTTTTACATTCTGGAACGTTCAATTGAACGGAAACGGTGCTGTACTGAACGACCAATTGAAAAACGGGGAGGGGTTGGGTTGTGGGTTGTGGAATGCTGTCAGCATGGCCATTGCCCTTTAAATACGTCACTTATTGCTTCAAGCCACACCTCACCACACCCACCAAACGGGAGAAAATGTACCTCAAAAGTCTGTTCAAGAACGTACAAGAACGTTTTGGGTGAACGTGTCATTCAGTACAAAACGTTCAAGCTAACTGAATGCACCTCAGGTGTCATGGGGGTTTTAAATAAATACACACATCTTAAATCACTTGATACATCAATTAGCCAATGGGAGCGCTTGTTGTGTTAATGAGGCAACTAATCACACCTGTGACACTCTCCCCCACTTTTCCAGTGTGTCCTCACGTTCAATATTTTAAAGTCACTACCCACTGGGCACAGGTTGAATCAACCGTCAAATGTCGTTTCAATGAAATGAGGTTGAACCAACATGGAATAGACGGTGAATTTATGTCTGTGCCCAGTGGGTAGCCATCTCAAATCACATGGTGCCATTCTTCTGCTTCCCCTGCCTCTTCCCCTGGTAGACCTGGAGCAGAAGTTTTTGGGTGGCCCCACTCCTCTGGGACGGAATCCTTAGCTGTGTCCCGGTGGAAGCTTCCTGCACTCCCCACCACGGTCACCCCATCCACACCGCTCACCCACTTGAGTGGACCATTCCGTCCGGCAGTCATAGCCCACATGGTCGCGATGTGGATTCTTAGTGGCCCCCGTCCCGTCCCCGTCAGCTTCACCACAGTGCATTGTCCACCATGTCTCAGGTCTGCTTGAGCCGTCACTCGTAGGGCACCTCAACACGCTCCAGGCCGGTTCGGTCACACTGGGTCCTCCTCAAGACCAGCAGGGGAAGCTCATTCGTGTGCCCCAGCTACTCAGTAGAACATTAAGGCTGACAGAAACAAAACAGAAGACAGCCAACATAAAAACTGGCCTCTACTCCACAACTTCCCACTCAGCAAGTATGGAGAACGCTATGGATATAGATTGATGTCTGGAACTTGATTGCCACGTCTTATTGAGAAAACCATGCCTTAGAAATAAATGTGTTGAAAACTGCTTTTGTGTTCGGTCTCTACTTCAACCTGCCTGCTCAAACCAGATCCAAACCTATCAATTTTTCACCCTTTGACATGTGACGTAGTTGGCAGGATATATTATTTATGGTTAAATCCCCCATGTTACAGTAAAGACAGGTGCCAGATGGAACCAACAGAGCTGTTGGCACTGGCAGCCATTTTGGTTCCAGAGGGAGCTATAGGAGAGGGGAATTAGGTGGCATCTGAAATGACACCGTCTTCCCTATGTAGAGCACTACTTTTGGCCAGGGCCCATAGGGTGACATTTCAGACCCAGGACCAGGTAGCAGTCAGATCCAGGTTACCCAGAGTTAGGCCCCCCAGTGTGTGAGTCGTGCTAAGGATGTGGTGAGGTCACTGCTCAGACATGAGGCTCAGATATGAACTTGATGGATTAGAATACAGTGAAAGGTCACAAATATCAGTCCAGTATTGATATCCGAGATACACTGAGTGTACAAAACATTAGGTGAAAGCTATGATCCCTTATTGATGTCACTTGTTAAATCCACTTCAATCAGTGTAGATGAAGTGTAGGAGACAGGTTAAATAAGGTTTTTAAGCCTTGAGACAATTGAGACATGGATTGTGTATGTGTGTCATTCAGAGGGTGAATGAGCAAGACAAAATATGTAAGTGCCTTTGAACAGGGTATGGTAGTAGGTGACAGGCACACCAGTTTGAATGTGTCAAGAACTGCAACGCGGCTGGGTTTTTTACTCTCAAAAGTACACCACCCAAAGGACATCCAGCCACCTTGACACAACTGTGGGAAGCATTGGAGTCAACATGGGCCAGCATCCCTGTGGAACGCTTTCGACACCTTGTAGTACATTGAGGCTGTTCTGAGGGCAAAAGGGGGTGCAACTCAATATTAGGATGGTGTTCCTAATGTTTTGTACACTCAGTGTATCCTGGGTTGAAATACTTTATCTGTGCTTGATTGAACTTGTCTGTTGCAATAGAACCAATAAAAAAGTCACAAAAGTACAAACCCTGCCCACCTAGCACTCCAGGCAGACTAAAGAAAACGCTCAAAGTATTTGAAAGATTTCAAATAGTACTTGAACCCAGGTCTGTTTTGAGCAGACCTTTGAGTCCATGCAGTAGCTGTTTTGGTCACTGTATCTCTGGGAGATTGGCCAGTACAAATAAAGAAATTGAAGCTTGCCCTAAATCCAATCTTTTTATAGATGCAAATGTGACAATGTTCACTCGACTAAATGTCCTGATACCAAACAGGAAAGGGTGACAAATTATACTGTGGCTCTAGGTCTATCCAATTCTAGATGATGATTTTTGAGAATGACTGTTTGAATTTAGATTGAGTTGAAATAATACAAATACTAGCAATAGTAGAAATACTAGAAATACTAGTAATACTAGAAATACTAGAAATATTTGTAATATTTGTCATTCTTCTGGTCTTATTTTACGTTAGATTCTGTATAGTCCAGTCATAGATTGTGTATTGTTTGCATCACCCAGTGGGTTACATTGTGGGGATAGACCCATTCATCACATCCAGCCGGGGCTAGCCTTGTTTTACCATCCTGGACGTATGAGACAACTGGGGGGCTGAGCCAGGATACACATACCAGGGGGACTGCCAGGCAACCAGCGACACCCTAGCCTGCTGCAGCTGTCCCCTGAGACAATCATCTGTGTCATAACATTAAGAAAGGTCTCCTGCAAGTGATCTATCCAGGCCCTTTAGGAACCAGCTGGGAGCCACACCCACAGTAGCTGGGTAGCAGCACAGATATTTTGGGTGCTGTGGTGTACAGTAGGTATATGTGTTGGGTGTGAAAGTGTAGGAGGACATTTCACACTTGCATGTCTTGGTAATTGTATCAATCACTTACGATCATGTTGGCGTTATTGAACTCCAATCAACACACACACACACACACAATACTGCAACAACCCATATATAGTCTAGGGTAGTGTTGGGATCTATTTTCTTATGACTAGATGTGATGCCTAGCTTAAAAATAATACATTAATGATTAAACATAATAGGTTTGTGCTGTACTGATATAGATTGTTTAACATAACTAAGCTGTGAGTAATGTGAGGAACCGTTAGGGGGGAGGCTGAGATAAACTTGTGACTCACACACAAACACTGCCTCTTTGTTAAACCGCTCAAGGACATGTGTACTGCAACAGAAACAACTAACGCCTGGCAACAGTGAAGCGCCAAGGAGCTGGGACCAGCCTGTGCGCCATCGATAGGTTGGGTAAGTTTAAACCACACCCAGCCTCTACTCTGACAGGCCCAGCCTGGAGCAGGAACTATCTCTGTCAGAGTATTAAAGAAGAACCTTGGGTTGAAAAAGTTAGATCTCTGTCTGCCCTGCGTGGTGTTTCAGTGGGCCCGTATATACGAACATCATATTTACCCTTCAAGTGTTTGCATTAATTAAAATACTAGTCTATTTTAGAAGACATGTATTGACCTCTTTTTGTTCCTATACCAGATTTGAATTGACGCAATTTGACAGTAGGAAGACGAGAGATGTGAACAGGCGGGAACAACTTGAGGCCCAGACAGAGATTGTAGCACTGTTTACAGCAGATGGGGAAACTACTGTTCGTCTGCACGTTCATCAATATCTGAACACAAGCAGCATCTCACGCAAATAATGGATGGTACTGTGTATCAGAAACAGCACATACGGTAGCTGTCAGTAATTATCATAAATTAGTCGGCAAGCCCGCTATCTGTACCGTAACCTTAACAAGCTCTCTGATATCTAAAAAGACCATCTAAGATCTTGTCTCATTAAAATATCCATGTTCTTTCCATGCCTATGTTGTGTATTTCTTACATTGAGGTTGATGTTGTTGACCTTCCCAGGCAGATTCATTTGAGTTTGTGAGAGTTCCTAAGGAGTTACTCTAGAACCGTGGCGGGATGCTGATCTAACACATGACCAGATCAGATGTGCTCATCCATCAACTGAACTAGGTGCTAATATTATTACACATCTAGATATGATGATGGAAGTCTCCATGTACCACCAGATAGCCCTCATTACCAAAACATAGATGCATAATACTCCTGACCATGTATCCCCATTAGGTTACCAGTAGCTTTATATGTTTTAATGAGGATATGTACCATTTCTACTATAGTGTAGGACCAAATATAATCTCCTCACTGTCCATTCTCTATAGCAGAAATAATTGTATTGTGTATTACTTAAGTGGTCATTAAGTTGATGTAGTATTTCAACATCTCAAAATGAAATTATATAAATGGCAGGCGGTTTTACTGTACAAATTATACTACCACTGCCTGCTTTGGCCACTACTGAAATAACACCCAGTTTACCAGTACAAGCTAAGCAGTATTCTCCAGAGTGGCGCAGTGGTCTAAGGCACTGCATCGCAGTGCTAGCTGTGCCACTAGAGATCCTGGTTCGAGTCCAGGCTCTGTCGCAGCCGGCCGCGACCGGGAGACCCATGGGCGGCGCACAATTGGTCCAGCGTCGTCCAAGGTAGGGAGGGTTTGGCCAGCAGGGATGTGGGTTTGTTTCCCACGAGGGGCCAGTATGACCAAAAAAAAAACATGTACGCATTCACTAACTGTAAGTCGCTCTGGATGAGAGTGTCTGCCAAATGACTAAAAATGTAAATGTATTCTGAATGGCATTGGCAGTGGCCTTAGAAGAAGACACACTGAAGTTGTGTTCCAAATAGCACCCGTTTCCCTATTGGCCCTGGTCAAAGGGAATAGGGTGCTGTTTGGGACGCAGTCTGGGAGAGAAGAAGACCCCTCACATGCAATGGGTGGCTGTCTTCCTGTCATGGTTGAATGATGTGCACATCGTAAAACACTGATCTCTCCTCAGCTCTCCTGCCGCGGTCACTGTGGCTTGGGACGAGGGGAGGGGGACAGGGTGGGGTATATCGCTCTGATCCTTAAAGTCTGCTTGGAGACAGGGGCTGGTTCCCAACAACACTTGTCATTTTATGTTTCCTTGTCAACACTGGTTTGAAAGAACTGGACAGGTGAAAGCCCAGCTGGTTCTGCTCTCACCCTTTTAAATATACAATATATAATATATTACAATATTTAGCAGACGCTCTTATCCAGAGCGACTTACAGTGGTGAGTGCATACATTTTTTACTTGTCCCCCATGGAAATCAAAACCCACAACCCTGGCGATGCAAGTACCATGCTCTACCAACTGAGCCACACGGGACATATGGTACAAGAGGTCACCTGTGGTGTATTGGGGTTGAGCTGCAGAGCATCATGGGGGTTGCATGTGTTGAGATGATCACGTTCTAGATAAATGGTTGAACTGAGTTCCTGTCTCCCGTCTCATCATTATTGAATTGTTATAAAGACGTGGTTATGAAACCCATGAGTAGGATTGCAAAGGGAGGGTTTATCACTGGAAACTTTCAGAGTTTACCAGTAAACTACCAGAATTTTGCTATCTTTCAAGGATTTTAAGTAATCTATCACAAGACATCTAGTGGCCCTTTTGGGCAGTTCAGATTATCACAGGTGTCTGTAATTATCAAGTTGACGTTTATTGTCATGAATCTTGCCCTGGAGGCAGAACTGAGAGATTTCTGCTAGATGGGCCAGCTGCTGGCCCTCTCTCTGGCCTTATCACATGTAAAATATATCAAATAATAAAATAAGATGATTAAAAAAATAAAAAATAGAATGACAAAGCTGTAAATCCTAAACATAAACCATCAATTTAGTGAATACCATTGGTGTTTATTATGAGGGTTTCGGCATTAAATACAGTAGGCCTATCCTTTATATTTTGTATTTGTTGTCAATGTTTTGGCATCAAACTGGTGGCAGCTGTGAAAAAAGTCAATCTTTGGAGGAGGTGCAGAGGTAATTGAAAATAATGCCATTGTTGATTAAATAATTGTTTCATTAATTAAGTTATTTTCTCTTGAACAATATGGTCTGTCTACTAGAAACCCATGGACAATATGGCCACAGATATATAAAAAAAAGAATACTATATATGAATAAAAAAAATAAAGTAATGAAACTATAAATTACCAAAGTTACGATAGATTGACATAGATTTTATGTGAATTATCAAAATTACTGAAGATTCAACTAACTTTGGTAAATTACCGGTAGCTTTACAACCCTACCCACGAGACATAACATCACCCATCCCATATTTATACTCATTAATTAATGAATTTATTACTTAGATGTTTTATTTTGTTGCTCTTATCCAGTAATATGTTGTGTGCTCATGGGTTTCAGTTTGTATTGACTGCTATATGAGTGTAATACAAATTTTAACTTTAGATATTTCTAGGTCAAGGAATTATACTGCTTGACTGGACACCAAGAATATTGGAACAAACCAGGAACGCCTCAGGTGCAGGGGGGATTGCAATGGGGATTGAAGAGAGGAGGGTGGTTTAAGAAGGAGGGTGCCAAGAGTGTGCAAAGCTGTCATCAAGGCAAAGGGTGGCTACTTTGAAGAATCTCAAATCTAAAATATATTTTGATTTCTTTAACACTTTTTTGGTTACTACAGTGAGGGGAAAAAAGTATTTGATCCCCTGCGATTTTGTACGTTTGCCCACTGACAAAGAAATGATCAGTCTATAATTTTAATAGTAGGTTTATTTGAACAGTGAGAGACAGAATAACAACAAAAAAATCCAGAAAAACTCATTTTATAAATTGATTTGCATTTTAATGAGGGAAATAAGTATTTGACCCCCTCTCAATCAGAAAGATTTCTGGCTCCCAGGTGTCTTTTATACAGGTAACGAGCTGAGATTAGGAGCACACTCTTAAAGGGAGTGCTCCTAATCTCAGTTTGTTACCTGTATAAAAGACACCTGTCCACAGAAGCAATCAATCAATCAGATTCCAAACTCTCCACCATGGCCAAGACCAATGTACTCTCCAAGGATGTCAGGGACAAGATTGTAGACCTACACAAGGCTGGAATAGGCTACAAGACCATCGCCAAGCAGCTTGGTGAGAAGGTGACAACAGTTGGTGCGATTATTTGCAAATGGAAGAAACACAAAAGAACTGTCAATCTCCCTCGGCCTGGGGGTCCATGCAAGATCTCACCTACGTGGAGTTGCAATGATCATGAGAACGGTGAGGAATCAGCCCAGAACTACACGGGAGGATCTTGTCAATGATTTCAAGGCAGCTGGGACCATAGTCACCAAGAAAACAATTGGTAACACACTACGCCGTAAAGGACTGAAATCCTGCAGCGCCCACAAGGTCCCCCTGCTCAAGAAAGTACATATACAGGGCCGTCTGAAGTTTGCCAATGAACATCTGAATGATTCAGAGGAGAACTGGGTGAAAGTGTTGTGGTGAGATGAGACCAAAATCAAGCTCTTTGGCATCAACTCAACTCGCAGTGTTTGGAGGAGGAGTAATGCTGCCTATGACCCCAAGAACACCATCCCCACCGTCAAACATGGAGGTGGAAACATTATGCTTTGGGGGTGTTTTTCTGCTAAGGGAACAGGACAACTTCACCGCACCAAAGGGACGATGGACGGGGCCATGTACCGTCAAATCTTGGGTGAGAACCTCCTTCCCTCAGCCAGGGCAATGAAAATGGGTCGTGGATGGGTATTCCAGCATGACAATGACCCAAAACACACGGCCAAGGAACAAAAGGAGTGGCTCAAGAAGAAGCACATTAAGGTCCTGGAGTGGCCTAGCCAGTCTCCAGACCTTAATCCCATAGAAAATCTGTGGAGGGAGCTGAAGGTTCGAGTTGCCAAACGTCAGGCTCGAAACCTTAATGACTTGGAGAAGATCTGCAAAGAGGAGTGGGACAAAATCCCTCCTGAGATGTGTGCAAACCTAGTGGCCAACTACAAGAAACATCTGACCTCTGATTGCCAACAAGGGTTTTGCCACCAAGTACTAAGTCATGTTTTGCAGAGGGGTCAAATACTTACATTTTAGTCATTTAGCAGACGCTCTTATCCAGAGCGACTTACAGTTAGTGAATACATATATTTTTTTTTATACTTGCCCCCCCGTGGGAATCGAAACCCACAACCCTGGCGTTGCAAACGCCATGCTCTATCAACTGAGCTACATCCCTGCCGGCCATTCCCTCCCCTGGACGACGCTGGGCCAATTGTGCGCCGCCCCAATGGGTCTCCCGGTCGCGGCCGGCTGCGACAGAGCCTGGATTCGAACCAGGATCTCTAGTGGCACAGTTTGCACTGCGATGCGGCACCTTAGACCACTGCGCCACTCGGGAGCCATACTTATTTCCCTCATTAAAATGCAAATCAATTTATAACATTTTTGACATGCGTTTTTCTGGATTTTTTTGTTGTTATGCTGTCTCTCACTGTTCAAATAAACCTACCATTAAAATTATAGACTGATCATGTCTTTGTCAATGGGCAAACGTACAAAATCAGCAAGGGATGAAATACTTTTTTCCCTCACTGTATGTGTGATGGGTGATTTCAAGGAGTCAGGCGCAGAAGGGCAAATCACAGAATAAAAGGTTTATTCCGAACACAGTAGTACGCAGCAATGCGTCAAACACTTCAGTTCGGAAAACAGGCGCACTGGGAAAACAACAAAGCACACGGCTGAAAAGAACCTGGCGATACAAAATAGCAAAGAGCTCCACCGAGCTAATCGAACCTCCACAATAAACAATCACACACAAAGACAAGGGGCAGAGGGAACACTTATACAGGTACTGATGAGGGGATATGAACCAGGTGTGTGTAATAAACATGACAAAACAAATGGAATGATGAGATGAGGAGCGGCAGTGGCTAGAAGGCCGGTGATGACGAACGGCGAAGCCTGCCCGAACAAGGAGAGGAGGCAGCCCTCGGAGGAAGTTGTGACAGTACAAGTTGCGAACCCCCCCCCCACGCAACTCCAGCAGCGCGCCGACATAGGCGTCGGGGACGACCAGGAGGATGCAGATCAGGGCGAGCCGGATGGCGATGGTGGAAATCCCGCAACAGGGAGGGATCGAGGATATCCCTCACCGGGACCCAGCTCCTCCGGACCGTACATCTCCCACTCCACGAGGTACTGAAGGCCCCCCACCCGACGCCTCAAATCCAGGATGGAACGGACGGAGTACGCCGGGGCCCCCTCGATGTCCAGAGGGGGCGGAGGGACCTCCCGCACAACAGACTCCTGGAGTGGACCAACCACCACCGGATGAGGAGAGACACATGGAACGAGGGGTTAATAAAGTCATCTGGAAGGAGTAGTAACCTATAAGTAACCCCGTTTATTCTCCTCAGGACTTTGAACTGCCCCACAAAACACGGGCTCAGCTTCCAGCAGGGCAGGCGGAGGGGCAGATTCCGAGTTGAGAGCCAGACCCGATCACCCGGTACAAAGACCGGGGCCTCACTGCGGTGTCGGTCAGCGTTGGCCTTCTGGCGACGCACGGCGCGTTGGAGGTGGATGTGAGCAGCATTCCACGTCTCCTCCGTGCGCCGAAACCAGTCATCCACCGCAGGAGCCTCGGCTGATAACCTAAATCACATTGAAATGGCGTTAGGATAGTGGAGGAGTGGCGGAGAGTGTTCTGGGCATATTCGGCCCATGGCAAGAACACTGACCACTCCCCCGGCCGGTCGTGGCAGTAGGACCGCAGGAACCTACCCACATCCTGATTCACCCGTTCCACCTGCCCATTAGACTCGGGGTGAAAACTAGAGGTAAGGCTGACCGAGACCCCCAGATGTTCCATGAACGCCTTCCAGACCCTGGATTTGAACTAGGGACCCCGGTCAGACACTATGTCCTCTGGCACCCGTAGTGCCGGAAGACATGTGTAAACAGGGCCTCCACAGTCTGCAGGGCGATGGGGAGACCGGGCAGAGGAAGGAGGCACCAGGCTTTGGAAATGCGGTCCACAACGACCAGGATGGGGGTGTTACCTTGAGAGAGGAGAAGATCAGTAAGGAAGTCAATACACAAGTGGGACCATGGCCGTTGTGGAACTGGTAAGGGCTGTAACTTACCCACTGGGCGCCCACTGAGCAGGAGGAGACATACACCCTCACGTCCTTAGCCAAGGTAGGCCACCAGTACTTTCTGGTCAGACAGTGCACTGTACGACCGATACCTGGGTGACCAGAGGAGGGGGGCGTGTGTGCCCAATAGATCAGACAGTCACGGACAAGAGAAGGCACGTACTGCAGCCCAGCTGGACACTGAGGTGGAGATGGCTCTGTGCGTCCATCTCCCATATTACCGGTGCCACAATGCAGGAGGCCGGGAGTATGGGGGTGCTGTCTATGGGCCTCTCCTCTGTGTCGTACAGCCGTAACAGTGCATCTGCCTTCACGTTCTTCGTACCCGGAATGTAAGATAGTGTAAAATCAAACCTGGTGAAGAATAGGGCCCACCTGGCCTGGCGACGGTTCAGCCTCCTCGCTGCCCGGATGTACTCCAGGTTACGGTGGTCCGTCCAGATGAGGAAAGGGTGTTTCGCTCCCTTGAGCCAGTGCCTCCACGCGGTCAGGGAAGAAGGCACAGGAGCGGAGCTTGGGTGGCGTGCCCGAGCGTTGAGATAGGACAGCGCTTATCCCTACGTCGGACGCATCCACCTCCACTACGAACAGTAGTGATGGATCGGGGTGGGCCAGTACCGGGGCTGAGGTGAACAGAATCCTCAGGTTACTGAAGGCCCTGATGGCCTCAGCAGACCAGCGGAGCCGGGATGGCCCACCCTTCAACAGAGATGTGATGGGAGCTGGGACCTTGCCAAAGCCCTGGATAAACCTCCGATAGTAGTTGGCAAAGCCAATAAAGCGCTACAACTCCTTAACCGTGGTTGGAGTCGGCCAATTACGAACAGCTGAAATGCGATCTCCCTCCATTTCCACACCTGAAGTGATAATGCGGTATCCGAGGAAGGAGACGGACTGTTGGAAAAACAGACACTTTTCTGCCTTGGCATAAAGGTCATGTTCCAACAGTCAGGCCAGCACTTTGCGAACCAGGGACACATGCCCGGCGCGTGTAGCGGAATACACCAGAATGTCACTGATGTAGACCACTACACCGCGACCAAGCATATCCCAATTTTATTGGTCACATACACATATTTAGCAGATGTTATTGCAGGTGTAGCGAAATGCTTGTAAAAAAATGCTTAGGAGCTAGAAGCAAAGCTGCCATGTCTGTTGCCGCCATTTTGCCATATGACTTTCTCTGTATGCACAGGTTGATATATGGTTACATTTAATTTACTCTGCTAAACCTACACTTTGGAATGACTTCGATAGCAACAGTTAATCTATTTAGTTATTAAGGCATCTCTCAATAATAATTCTCATGATAGCACATTGGTAGTAGTCAATGACAACAAAGCTAAGCAGGGCTTGGTTAAAACCCTGGATGACCAAATGGATAGCTGTAGATAGATCAACTCTCCAGTAGGAGGTGCTGCCCAGCCTATAGTTTTTTTCTGATAGTGGATATTACGTTGAAGATCTGACATTGTTTCAAAGGTACAAATTCAACATATTTTATACAAGGTTTGTCTATGTTGAAAATTGGTTACCATGATGACACAATCCTGTGGTTGAAATTTCAGCCTCAAAACAACAGTTACATTGATTACTTTTTTCAAATCCAATGTATTTTCCATGTAGATTACATGTCACAATACATTGAGAATTTACGTTGAAACAATGTTAATTCAACCAGTTTGTGCCCAGTGGGCACACTCACTACAAAACACATTCACAAACCCACTTACAGTGCCTTCAAAAATAATTCACACCGCTTGACTTTTTTGTGCCACAAAGTGTGATTAAAACGGATTTAATTGTAATTTTTTGTCAATGATATACACAAAATACTCTAATGTCAAAGTGGAAGAAAAATTATAACATTTGTAAAACATTATATTAATTTTTAAAAAAAACTAATATATCTTGATTAGGTAAGTATTCTACCCCCTGAGTCAATACATGTTAGAATCACCTTGGGCGGTGATTACAGCTGTGAGTCTTTCTGGGTAAGTCTCTAAGAGATTTCCACACCTGGGTTGTGTAACATTTGCCCATTATTCTTAAAAAAGTTATTCAAGCTCTGTCAAATTGGTTGTTGATCATTGCTAGAAAACCCTTTTCAGGTCTTACCATAGAATTTCAAGTAGATTTAAGTCAAAACTGTAACTCGGCCACTCAGGAACATTCACTGTCTTCTTAGTTAGCAACTCCAGTGTAAATTTGGCCTTGTGTTTTAGGTTATTGTCCTGCTGACAGAGGAATTCATCTACCAGTGTCTGTTGGAAAGCAGACTGAAACAGGTTTTCCTATAGGATTTTGTCTGTGCTTAGCGCCATTCCGTGTCTTTTTTATCCTGAAAAACTCCTCAGTCCTTAATGATTACAAGCATACCCATAACATGATGCAGCCACCACTATGCTTGAAAAGATGGAGCGTGGTAGTCAGTAATGTGTTGTATTAAATTAGATTTGATTTGATTGAAGGTTCACCTTCCAACAGGACAACGACCCTAAGCACACAGCCAAGACAACGCTTCGGGACAAGTCTCTGAATGTCCTTGAGTGGCCCAGCAAGAGCCCGGACTTGAACCCAATCGAACATCTCTGGAGAGACATGAAAATAGCTGTACAGCGACGCTCCCCATCTAAGCTGACATAGCTTGAGAGGATCTGCAGTGAAGAATGGGAGAAACTCCCCAAATACAGGTGTGCCAAGCTAGCGTCATACCCAAGAAGACTCGATGCTCTAATCGCTGCCAAAGGTGCTTCAACTAAGTACTGAGGAAATGGTCTGAATACTTATGTAAATGTGATATTTCAGTTTTTTATTTGTAAAATCAAAAAAACTATTTTTGCTTTGTCATTATGCGGTATTGTGTGTAGATTGATGAGGGGAAAAAATAATTTAATCAATTTTAGAATAAGGCTGTAACGTAACAAAATGTGTATAAAGTCAAGGGCTCTGAATACTTTCCGAAGGCACTGTATGTGTGGGGTACAGAGATGAGGTAGTCGTTCAAAAATCATGTAAAACTCTGTTATTGCACACAGAATGAGTCCATGCAACGTATTATGTGACTTGTTAAGCACATTTTTACTCCTGAACTTATTTAGGCTTGGCATAACAAAGGGATTGAATACTTATTGACTCAAGACAAATTTCGAAAAACATATTTCCCCTTTTAAATTATGGGGTATTGTGTGTAGGCCAGTGACAAGAAACATCAATTTAATCCATTTTAAATTTAGGCTGGAACACAACAAAAGGTGGAAAAATCAGGCAATGCTTTTTCCAGTGTTTCCTATGGGACCCTATAATCTTTGGCTACATTAAATGTTTTCTCTTAGCTACTTCATGTAGCTAACATATTCAAGCTTTGTCTATTCCTCTTTGATTTAGAAGATACTGTTGCACAAACAACATGTTGATTTAGGCCAACACCATCACTGGTATCAGGCTGTATAGCTAGCTACGTTTGCTCTGACTCAGTACATTTATTAGCTAGCTAGCCAGCTAACTAGCGATTAGCATTAGCGGCTAACACGACTTAGCCACAACTTGCTAAGAAAAGACAAACTAGCTGTTTGCAGATGTTAGAAACACAAACTACTAGTGTAACTATAGAACGCTTGTGGATTTATATTAAGAAGCAAAGTAGAAACAGCATCATAGTCATCAACCTTGTTGCATGTGCTGCATGTCAAGTGTCTTGTGGTCGAGCAACAACAAGTGACGGGGCGGGGCCGGGGCGGTGTGGAAAGCGGCACGGAGAGAGAGGGAGAGAGATGACTCAAGTAGTGGACTAAACTATAAAAATGGACTTTACACACTGCATATCACATTTAACAAACCAAACATTCAAATACCGTTATAGAAAGTAAATTAAAAACATAAACAGGTCACATCAATACCGGTACAGTAAAATACGGTATACCGCCCAGCCCTAGTGTGAATACTTGCAATGGTCCTTACAGTACAATATATATGCCTATGGATGACTCATGTCCATACAGCTCCATACCGCATGTATGGAGGAGGTTTGCTTCCCCTTTTATTCAGTGTTTATGAATCATCCCCCTCTTGATGGTGAGTGTGGGAGCCAGCCAGCTAGAAAAAACGGTAAATGAGTGAGAGATGGGGAGAGAGAGAGACAGTGTGTGTTTTTGTGTGAGAGAGAGGAGAGAGAGAGAGGAGAGAGAAGGAGAGAGAGCGAAGGGGAGAGATAGAGAGATGGAGAGAGAAAGAGAGAGATAAAGAAAGCGAGAAGAAGAGAGAGAGAGAGAGAGAGAAGGAGAGAGAGAGAGACAGAGACAGCGAGATAGAGAGAAACAGAGAGGTGCTGGCTGTCCACCAGGCTGTGCTGGTCCCCAGTAGGGAACAGCTCCGGTCCCTCTCTCTCCCCCACTGCTGTGGACAGATGGAGCAGAAACCAGGCAGGGAGCAGGTCTTAGTGCCCATGTGTCTGCTCCAGGTGGTGAGATTCTGTCACAGAGGGGGGAGAGAAAGAGAGGGGAAGAGGGGAGATATTGGGAGAAAGACTGTCACAGAGGGGGGAGAGGGTTAGAGGGGGACAGGGTTAGAGGGAGAGAGATGCAGAGAAAGACTGTCACAGAGGGGGGAGATGGGCTCACAGCATGCCAGACCAGCAGAAAGAGGAGGGGTCTCTAATGAGATAGAGGAAAACTCAATCAAAGTGCAACTTTGCAAATCTGACTTATTGGAGACATATGGCTGATACAGTGTGGATGTGGATGTTTCACTTTGTTGGAGACATATGCTCTGCATGACACTGCATGGTCTTCAGTTGTGTGGATGTCAGCTTCTTGCAACATTGAGGCTTCATTATGTGCTAGCCTATAGGTGTAATCTAAACGTAATGCAATGGCTGTGACATCAATCAGTTTGTGGAGGTACCCTTTTGGACTAAGTAATTGTCCATCAGATATCTAGTTTCTGTGCGTACGTTAAATGCTGCTTCTAATCTTTATTTATGATGTACTGTCGTGAAAACCAAAACCACTGCACACATGCTTTATATACGTTTCTTAAGGCTCTCTCATTGTGTGGGTGAGTTAAGAGCCGTGATTGAATGTGCTGTGTGTCCAGCCAAAATGGATGCCAGGAGATGGCTGAATGGTGCTGTACAGTAGCAACATTTACACAGCTCACAGCAGAGAGGGAGGGATGAGGAGATCTCTATAGTGGTCTTGACAGCAGAAACAGATGTTGCAGCACAACAGAGACGGATAATTAGCCACAGGAAGATAAAAGAGCACAGGGAGGGTCTGGGACACCAGCCAACCTTAACCAGGAACCAGCCAGACTCCAATGGCAATGCAAGAGATGATGGGGATTGGCTGGAGCGGTTGGGTCCTCTTTCGCCCTCTAGTGGTGAAGATATGACATTACAGGATATTTTCCTTATGTGTACCAAACTATGGTACCAAATGTATGACAAACTATGAATGCATTGCCTGCTGTGAACACGCTTACATCTGTATGTTGGCTTGGGACTTGGGACCTAATTGTTTCTTGTAAAATAAAGATAATGAACGCAACACTACATTTATAGAAGTCAAGTATTCAAATTCAGTACAGTTGAAACCCCTACCTGCCTATTGTATGTGACATTTATATCAAACTTTGCTTCTTAAATATGATTAATAGATAAACATGATACATAAAATGTAAAGTAGAAAAGAATAGACTATTATATGGACATGATATATACATCTGTTTATAAAGAGCCACATAATGCATCACCATGAAGCTGGGGAGGAGCAACAGTATACGGTAGACAGCAAACGCAGACCTGTTAAATACAACACAAAGGCCCCTATCTGTTTACATGGATGCAATGGCTCCAGCAGGCAGGCAGACACCGGGACCCAGTCGCTACAGGAGCACTTTGGACAGCCACAGAGCATAGGAAACCAAGAAGCCATTTGGAGCCAAAATGGATGCCAGGAGATGAATGGTGCTTTACAGTAGCAGCATTTACACAGCTCGCAGCACATAGGGAGAGATTAGCAGATTTCTATGGAGACTATCAAGATACAGTTTATTCACGGTAAATGACTAAACCATATGACGGCAAGGCCATTCGGAACTCAGGGGGATGAATGTAAATAAATGCTTCTGGAGTTATCATATGAGATCCTTCCATTGGGATCTCTCTGTTTCCTGTTTTTATTGGTGCAAGGTTAAGAATTGTACAGAGTTTGCAAAATATATATATATATATATATTTAAATAATAATAATACCCAGGGGCGGTGTGTTCAATAGGGCGATATGGGCGACGCACTGCCAAACGGGAAAAGGAAGGGATTTTTTTTCTAATCAATTATATCACGGCAACAGTAGTTATCAGTGTTCTAATCTGATCTGACTGCCACTAAATGTCAAATCAGGCTAAAGTCGTGCTTCAAATGGCCCCGCCCGTTTTTGGGGCGATTTCAGTCATGTTGAAAATCGCCCAGAAGTCTGTCATAGACTCCCATGTAAAATCTATTTTTTCAAATTTCAAAGCTTTCAATACAATCTCTATGGGTGTCTGTGGGCTTGCACTTACGCGCTTTCGTCATACGTGACGTAACCATGAACGTAACTAAGAAAATAGCGGCTAGCAGCGTCTCTGTTGCGACCTGCAGTGTGGCGTTATCTTATGTTTTTAATTTGTACACTTAGTGGCGTTATTTTATGTTTTTAATTTGTACACTTAGTTTACAAACATTCTGCCAACCATGGATTTCCAGTGGTGGGTTTTGGACTGATCTTGTTGATCGTGTACATACCCGCTACGAACAGACTAAATAATGAAAACGCTGCTGGTAGCGGAATCCAATACAGCTGGGAGACTTGGCTGGATGACAGAGTCCCGGACAGAGAAGTGGAGCCGGCCGGCTTCACCCTGGTCAGAGCGGACCGCGATCTGACACAGTCACAGGGAAAATCGATCCTGGTAAGAGAGCGACTCTGTACCCCCGACATTGAACTGCTTTCTGTGTCACTGCGACTTTACTATCTGCCCCGTGAGTTCCCCCAATTGTTTGTTACCGTTGTGTACTGTTGATAATCACAAGTTTACTGGAGAACTGAGACCAAGTAGAGACTTTGGACAGGGTGGATATGGTATAATAAAGGCAGTTTATTCAGAGGTAAAGATATCTGGAATCGCGTGCACGGACTCGTTCGTCAAACTCTTAGGGAGCTATCTGAAGAGAGCCCCGAAAACATTGTGTGCAGACATTTTATACAATAAATGATGTAGGTTGAATCTAGTAGTTCTGATCTTCTGATTGGTCCTGATGAGTTGGGCGAGGTCCCCTCCACTGTTGCATTGGCTCTGAGTCGGGTTCTCTGTCTTCAAATGTTCAGCCTAAAGAGAGGGGATTTTTGTGTGTGTGTGTGTGTGTGTTTAACAGTGATGATGTGTGTGTGTGTGTGTGTGTGTTATCAGTGATGATGTGTGTGTGTGTGTGTGTGTGTGTGTGTCCTCAGAGCAAGAACTCGTGAGTTGGAAGAACTGAGAGACCTATGGCGTGGGTGTTGTCCTTGGCCACCTGCTGACAAGGCTGACAAGATAGGACTCTTTTGTCCATTGTTATAGGATAGGAACAGCATTGATTGAAAACAAACGCCCAACACAAAATGGGTCATGCACAAGATTTTAGTCAGACCAAGCTATAACATTATATATTTACTACGACAGTACATTCAACCAAAAGCTAATATAACAAAGGCATCAGAGATTATTTATAATCTGTCACAGAAACTGGAATCCATCTCCCCAGATCAGTCAATAAATGCTTCTGGTATTGACTTATATGCTGCCCCTGTCTTCATGTTGTTGCTGGACATATCTTTTTTAAAATGTGTGTAGGTCACCTAAATCATCAGAAAAATTGCCCCTCCTGAGAATTTTTTCAGGAGCCGCCACTGATAATACCTATGACGTCAAAGATCACAAACCAAATAGGCCTACTTGGTTATTCATACATGCTACACAATTTTCCAATGTAGACTATAATATCAATTTTGCAAGCAACAGCAGCTCTTCACCTGCTACTTAATCATTCCATATCACGTTCCACGGTGGCCACATAAGATGTTCAATTGCAATTCATTTGCCATGATACCCTATGGCAGACACATTCTCAAGGAGCAACCCACTGAGCAAAAACTGGTTGAATCAACGTTTGTTCCACATCATCTCAACCCAAAAAATGAAATGTGATGACATTGAATCAATGTGGAAAACTGATTGAATTTGAAAAAAATAAAGATGTTTATTTTGCCCAACTTTTAACCTAAATCCAATGACATAGTGACATTTTTGGTTGATTTCACATTGAATTCACATTAGTTGACAACTCAACCAAATGTAAATCAAAACTAAACATTGAACTGACGTCTGTGTCCAGCGGGACTATCCCATTGAGCCTGGTGAAGTTATTAATTACACTGTGGATGGTGTATCAATACACCCAGTCACTACAAAGATACAGGCATCCTTCCTAACTCAGTTGCCGGAGAGGAAGGAAACCTATCAGGGATTTCACCAGGAGAACAATGGTGACTTTAAAATAGTTACAGAGTTTAATGGCTGTGATAGGAGAAAACTGAGGATGGATCAACATTGTAGTTACTCCACAATACTGACCTAATTGACAGAGTGAAAAGAAGGAAGCCTGTACAGAATAAAAATATTCCAAAACATGCATCCTGTTTGCAACAAGGCACTAAAGTAATACTGCAACAACTGTGGCAAAGAAATTAACCTTTTGTCCTGAATACAAAGTGATATGTTTGGGGCAAATCCAATACAACACATTACTGTGTACCACTCTCCAGATTTTCAAGCATAGTGGTGGCTGCATCATGTTATGGGTATGCTTGTAATCATTATGGACTGGGGAGTTTTTCAGGATAAAACATTTATGGAATGGAGCTAAGCACAGGCAACATCCTAGAGGAAAACCTGGTTCAGTCTACTTTCCAACAGACAGTGGGAGATGATTTCACCTCTCAGCAGGACAATAACCTAAAACACAAGGCCAAACCTACACTGGAGTTGCTTACCAAGAAGACAGTGAATGTTCCTGAGTGGCCGAGTTACAGTTTTGACTTAAATCTACTTGAAAATCTATGGCAAGACCTGAAAAGGGTTGTCTAGCAATGATCAACAACCAATTTGACAGAGCTTGAATAACTTTTTTAAGAATAATGTGCAAATGTTGCACAATCCAGGTGTGGAAAGCGCTTAGAGACCTACCCAGAAAGACTCACAGCTGTAATCATCAGGTGTGTGAATACTTATGTAAATGAGATATTTCTGTATTTAATTTTCCACATATTTCAAAAAATTTCGAAAAACATCTTTTCACTTTGTCATTATGGGGTATTGTGTGTAGATGGGTGAAATAAAAAATATATTTAATACATTTTAAATTCAGGCTGTAACACAAGAAAATGTGGAATAAGTCAAGGGGTATGAATAATTTCTGAAGGCACTGTAGCTTTGTGCCAGATGAGGCCGTATGTGAAGAGAGGATGGCTGCCGTTTTACAGCCCTCTAACCAATTGTACTATTATGTGTGTTTTTTCGTGTTATTTGTAATTTATTCTGTACATAATGTTTCTGCCACTGTCTCTTATGACCAAAAAGAGCTTCTGGATATCAGGACAGCGATTACCCACCTCGTATTGGACAAAGATATTTTCTTCAACGAGTCGGACGCAAAGGATATTCTACAGACACCCGACAAGGCGCAAATCCCAATCATTCGCATTAGAAAGAGACAGAGATATCGTGGACGTAGGTCGGGGAGGCTTGTAAGGATCTGACGGCGAGCGAGTAAACTGCCTCTTCCATCAATCCTATTAGCCAATGTTCAATCATTTGAAAACAAATTGGATGACCTAAGACTAAGGTTATCCTACCAACGGGACATTAAAAACTGTAATATCTTATGTTTCATCGAGTCGTGGCTGAACGACGACATGGATAACATACAGCTAGCGGGCTATACGCTACATCGGCAGGATAGAACGGCTGACTCCGGTAAGACAAGGGGTGGCGGTCTGTGTATATTTGTAAACAACAGCTGGTGCACAGCTCTCCGTAGCAGATGTGAGTAAGACTTAAGCAGGTCAACATTCACAAGGCCGCAGGGCCAGATGGATTACCAGGACGTGTACTCCGTGTACACCGTAGTCCCGTGTAGCTCAGTTGGTAGAGCATGGCGTTTGCAACGCCAGGGTTGTGGGTTCGTTTCCCACGGGGGACCAGTATGAAAAAAAATAAAAATGTATGCACTCACTAACTGTAAGTCGCTCTGGATAAGAGCATCTGCTAAATGACTAAAATCTAATACTAAGGACGTCTCAAGGTTTTGCTCGCCTGAGGTAGAGTATCTCATGATAAGCTGTAGACCACACTATTTACCAAGAGAGTTTACATCTATATTTTTTGTAGCTGTCCATCTACCACCACAAACCGATTCTGGCACTAATATTGCACTCAATGAGCTGTATAAGGCCATAAGCAAACAGGAAAATGCTTATCCAGAATTATGTGGATATATTGAAGCAACATCTCAAGACATCAGTCAGGAAGTTAAAGCTTGGTCATAAAATGGTCTTCCAAATGGACAATGACCCCAAGCAAACTTCCAAAGTTGTGGCAAAATGGCTTAAGGAGAACAAAGTCAAGGTATTGGAGTGGCCATCACAAAGCCCTGACCTCAATCCTATAGAAAATGTGTGGGCAGAACTGAAAAAGCGTGTGCGAGCAAGGAGGCCTACATACCTGACTCAGTTACACCAGCTCTGTCAGGAGGAATGGGCCAGAATTCCCAACTTATTGTGGGAAGCTTGTGGAAGGCTACCCGAAATGTTTGACCCAAGTTAAACAATTTAAAGGCAATGCTACCAAATACGAATTGAGTGTAAGTAAACTTCTGACCCACCGGGAATGTGATGAAAGAAATAAAAGCTGAAATAAATCATTTTCTCTACTATTATTCTGACATTTCACATTCTTAAAATAAAGTGGTGATCCTAACTGACCTAAGACAGGGAATTTTTACTAGGATTAAATGTACAGGTCACAATGGTGGGTAGTATATGGGGCTTTGGTGACAAAACGGATGGCACTGTGATAGCCTACATCCAATTTGCTGAGTAGAGTGTTGGAGGCTATTTTGTAAATGACATCGCCGAAGTCAAGGATCGGTAGGATAGTCAGTTTTACGCGAGCATGTTTGGCAGCATGAGTGAAGGAGGCTTTGTTGCAAAATAAGAAGCCGATTCTAGATTTAACTTTGGATTGGAGATGCTTAATGTGAGTCTGGAAGGAGAGTTTACAGTCTAACCAGACACCTAGGTATTTGTAGTTGTCCACATATTCTAAGTCAGACCCGCCGAGAGTAGTGATTCTAGTCGGGCGGGTGGGTGCAAGCAGTGTTCGATTGAAGAGCATGCATTTAGTTTTACTAGCGTTTAAGAGCAATTGGAGGCTACGGAAGGAGTGTTGTATGGCATTGAACCTCGTTTGGAGGTTTGTTAACACAGTGTCCAATGATGGGCCAGATGTATACAAAATGGTGTTGTCTGCGTAGAGGTGGATCTGAGAGTCACCAGCAGCAAGAGCAACATCATTGATATACACAGAGAATAGAGTCGGCCCGAGAATTGAACCCTGTGGCACGCCCATAGACTGCCAGAGGTCCAGACAACAGGCCCTCCGATTTGACACATTGAACACTATCTGAGAAGTAGTTGGTGAACCAGGCAAGGCAGTCATGTGAGAAACCAAGGCTATTTAGTCTGCCAATAAGAATGCGATGATTGACAGAGTCGAAAGCCTTGGCCAGGTCGATGAAGACGGCTGCACAGTACTGTCTTTTATCGATCGTGGTTATAATATCATTTAGGACCTTGAGCGTGGCTGAGGTGCACCCATGATCAGCTCGGAAACCAGATTGCATAGCGGAGAAGGTACGGTGGGATTCGAAATGGTCGGTGATCTGTTTGTTAACTTGGCTTTCAAATACTTTCGAAAGGCAGGGCAGGATGGATATAGGTCTGTAACAGTGTCACCCCCTTTGAAGAGGGGGATGACCGCGGCAGCTTTCCAATCTTTGGAGATCTCAGACGATACGAAAGAGAGGTTGAACAGGCTAGTAATAGGGGTCGTGACATTTTCGGCGGCTAATTTTAGAAAGAAAGGGTCCAGATTGTCTAGCCCAGGTGATTTGTAGGGGTCCAGATTTTGCAGCTCTTTCAGAACATAATCTATCTGAATTTGGGTGAAGGAGAAGCGGGGAGGGGGGGGGGCATGGGCAAGTTGCAGCGGAGCGTGCAGGTAGCCAGGTGGAAAGCATGGCCAGCCGTAGCAGAATGCTTGTTGAAAATCTCGATTATCGTAGATTTATCGGTGGTGTAAGTGTTTCCTAGCCTCAGTGCAGTGGGCAGCTGGGAGGAGGTGCTCTTATTCTCCATGGACTTTCCGTGTCCCAAAACTTTTTGGAGTTAGTGCAACAGGATGCACATTTCTGTTTGAAAAAGCTAGCCTTTGCTTTCCTAACTGCTTGTGTATATTGGTTCCTAACTTCCCTGAAAAGTTGCATATCGCGGGGGCTGTTCGATGCTAATGCAGTACGCCACAGGATGTTTTTGTGCTGGTCAAGGGCAGTCAAGTCTGGGGTGAACCAGGGGCTATATCTGTTCTTAGTTCTGAATTTTTTGAATGGGGCATGCTTATTTAACCTCTTCATCACTAGGCACCTGGCTAAAGTGCCTGCCTCGAAAATGCATACCCAAATTGAATAGAGTATATCTCCAAAACGACAAGGGCTATAAACATAATCTTGGTAGCAAAAGAAAGGTAACACATATGAGATGTATCTTGAAGTGAAATCATTAATGTGGGTATTACTGTGTCAGAGTACATGAAGCTAGAACACAGCATAAATTGGGAGGTTTTGATTCCGCCTGAAAGTAACTTCAGGTTTTATAGGGAATGCTTTATTGGACTTATGCAGCTGCAGCCCCTAAACACTATGGGACCATAGCCCAATATCTGACGAGTACTTATGTGAAGTTTGATGCCAATAAAATAAAGTAAACCAAAGTTGTAGGGGTTTAAGTTGAAGTATGTTTAGGCGGATTACCAAATGGAGACATTTGGGTAGATTTGGGCACCATCAGTGTCATTTGACTTTTATCAGGTACTAGACAGCAAAAGTCATTAAATTTCACTAACATATCACTATATGTGTACATTCCATCAAAATACAACTGTTTTGATGTTGTTTCCAATGTTCTCCCAGACCTCTATACGTGTTGACTGAAGTGATAATTCAGTGACAAGAAATAATACACATAGCATTCTGTTGTAAGTAAACTTGCGTGTGGGCCTCTATTTAGCCAATAAAAGTGTTATCATACAATAAACACAGACTCGATTGTTATCCTTGCAGGACTAGCTAGCTATCTAGCTAGCTAGCTAGCTAAGCTAAGCTAAGCTAAGCTAAGCTAGCTAAGATAAGCTAGCTAGCTAAACTAAGCTAGTTAGCGAGCTAAGCTAAGCTAGCTAGCTAAGCTAGCGCTAACTTACATTGAGCTTCAGTTACTCAAATAGATATTTTAGAATGTATGTTTTGTACTCATACAATAAATTAGTAATAGTAGTATTACAAGTAATAAATAACAATGGGATTTCATACTCTTCTGATGCTTGAGTAGGGCCCTGGACACGATAACCTTCGTTATCGTCGTTGGGGTCTGGTTCGTCCGGTCTAAGCAGGTCCTTATCGTCCGATTCAGTCAATAGGGATACATGGAGTCCAACTTTCCTCTGTTATAATTGCTAACGCCTCTGTAACTGTATATTTATTACTAGAGCCTGCCATATTTTTATAAACTTTGCGTTTTCCCTCCGAAATTCAAGTGCTGTTGTGCGCTCTGCGTAACCGTGCGTAATCAGTGTTGCCAACTCCTCAGTAAGTAAAGTAGCTATTGGCTGTCCTAAATGTCGCAAGAAGTCGCTAAATAACGGCATCACCTAATTTGCATAATTGGCCATGTGCATGTAATTGTGATGGACGCTGTAGGAGAGAGGAATAACGTCGTGGGAGAGACAAAATGTGAGTAAAAAGATGAGTGAGAACTGGGCCGCCTGTGAGTGCTTTGGGACGGGCGTGGGGCCACCACCCCCATGGCAGCACCCACTGCTCATTGAGAAGAGTAAGAACGATATGTGTTTTCACGTCAGAGTCTCCAATAACACCAGAAAAAGTCGCTAGATTTGTGGCTAGTCGCTTTTTTGAAAATGTGTCGCTAGAGGGGTCTGAATACTCACTAAATATAGCAACAAAGTCACTAAGTTGGCAACACTGTGCGTAATGCAGCAAGTCAACTAATGTGATACAATGAGGTGCGCACATGGATATTTCAACAACCGGTTGGTCGATTTTGACATGTGACCCCTCTATCGAAAGTTCTGGATCAGTAGAATTAGATTAGCACAATTGCAAGCCACTGGGATTGCATTATATATCCAGAAGATGGCGACAAAACAGTGCCTGTTGTGATTGAAACAAACTACCGACTTCATCTTCAAACACATTTTTGGCCATGTAAAACGATGTAAACTAATTGAAATCACCTCGGAATGAGAGAAAGACACTAGAGTATCTTTTCAAGTGGTTTTATTCGATCAGACACTACTTTTGGTTACAAAAACAACAAAGGTAAGACGCAGTTTGTTGTTGTGATAAAAAAAATGGAAGTTTGTTATTGAAGTTCTTTGATTAATAGTTTAGTGAGTGTTGGTCATAGAGGAACACGGAAATCAGTGTTGGAATCTGTGAGGTAGCAGCTTTCGAATGGTGTATCGTTTGTGTAGATAGGTTGAGAAAAATAAGTTATCTGTCTACGAATATATGGGCATGCACAGTAGATTGCAACTCCGCCCCCTTTGGCAGTCCTGTCTAGATGGAAAATGTTGTAGTTGGGGATGGAAATTTCGGAATTTTTGGTGGCCTTCCTAAGCCAGGATTCAGACACTGCTACAACATCAGGGTTGGCGCAGTGTGCTAACGCAGTGAATAACTCAAACTTAGGGTGGAGGCTTCTGATGTTAACATGCAAGAAACCAAGGCTTTTACGGTTACAGAAGTCAACAAATGATAGCGCCTGGGGAGTAGGAGTGATACTGGGGGCTACAGGGCCTGGGTTAACCTCTACATCACCAGAGGAACAGAGGAGGAATAGAATAAGGATACGGCTAGCTTTAAGAACTGGTCTTCTAGTGCGTTAGGTACAGAGAATAAAAAGGGCAGATTTCTGGGCGTTGTAGAATAGATTCAGGGCATTATGTACAGACAAGGAAATGGAAGGATATGAGTACAGTGTAGGTAAACCTAAGCGTTGGATAACGATGAAAGAGATAGCATCACTGGAGGCACCGATTGAGCCGGTCTCTGCGTGTATGGGGGGTGGGACAAAGGAGCTATCTGAGGCAGGTTGAGCGGGACTGGGGGCTCTACAGTGAAATAGTACAATAAGAACTAACCGAAACAGCAATAGGCAAGGCATATTGACATGGGAGAGAGGCATAAAGCAATCACAGGTGTTATTCGAGAGAGCTAAGACAACAGCTGGTAATGGCGCCAAAAGTTTGGGCTGAGGCTAAACAGATAAACAGGATGGGGTACCGTATAAAGGAATAGTCCAGCAGGCATCAGCTGTGTAGCTGAGTGATCATAAGATCCAGTGAACAGCAATAGGTGAGTCCGGGAGCAGTTCGGTGGCTGCTACGGCACAGGCGAGCAGGAGGCATGGCTGTTGACACTTGGCATTCAGGCCAAAGAGTTAAATCTTGGTTTCATCATACCAGAGAATCTTGTTTCTCATGGTCTGAGAGTCTTTAGGTGCCTTTTGGTAAACTCTAAGCGGGCTGTCATGTGCCTTTTACTGAGGAGTGGCTTCCGTCTGGCTACTCTACCATAAAGGCCTGATTGGTGGAGTGCTGCAGAGATGGTTGTCCTTCTGGAAGGTTCTCTCATCTGTGACCATTGGGTTCTTGGTCACCTCCCTGACCAAGGCTCTTCTCCCCTGATTACTCAGTGAGGCCGGGCGGCCAGCTCTAGGAAGAGTCTTGGTGGTTCCAAACTTCTTCCATTTAAGAATGATGGAGGCCACTGTGTTCTTGGGGACCTTCAATGCTGCAGACATTTTTTGGTACCCTTCCCCAGATCTGTGTCTCGACACAATCCTGTCTCGACACAAGCTTTTGCTCTGACATGCACTGTCAACTGTGGGACCTTATATAGACAGGTGTGTGCCTTTCCAAATCATGTCCAATCAATTGAATTTACCACAGGTGGACTCCAATCAAGTTGTAGAAACAGCTCAAGGATGATCAATGGAAACAGGTTGCACCTGAGCTCAATTTCGAGTCTCATGGCAAAGGGTCTGAATACTTATGTAAATGAGGTATTTCTGTTTTAAATATTTTATACATTTGAAAGAAAATCTATAAACTTGTTTTTTCGCTTTGGCATTATGGGGTATTGTGTGTAGATTGATGAGATTTTTTTACATTTAATTTAATCAATTTTAGAATAAGGCTGTAATATAACAAAATGTGGAAAAAGTCAAGGGGTCTGAATACTTTCCAAATGCACTGTACATGAATGGGCTCATGGATTAGCTGCTGCTGTGAGTACCAATACGCCCCGTGCTTCCAGCAGGGCAAGAAGAGCTGCTTCAGACTCACCTGGTTGGCTGGGGGGATGCCCTGCTAAAAGTGAGTTTTCAAGCTCTGTCAGATGGTGGAGTAAGACTACAAATGGATGTAATGTCAGCTCAACTTCTAAGACTACAAATTATTGTCAGCTATAGCTGATAATTAAATTCCAGTTAATTTATTGCCATTTATAGGAATCTTTTGTTCGATTTCTCAAACAATAAAAACACACACCAGCCAGTCAATCAATTATTAATACAAATAGCTGACATATATTTTTTGGGGACTTTACAGCCTATTATCTGAAAAATAAATGTCAGCTTAATAACCTCTAGCCTACACATCAATGTCACCCCAAACCAAAGCCATGGCTAAAACAATGTTTTATGTTTACTATTAAAAAGCTGAATACAGACTCCTGAAAGCAAGATCCATGTTCATGTCTTATGACATTGAGCAATGACTTCACCCACTGTGTTCCTATTGACCGACCTACTGTGGAAAGTCATGATCAAAGTGTATCTTTCATCCTTTTCAGATGTAAAAGTCTCCAAAACCCATACAGCTCCTGGCAGCAGCTGAACAATGGCACACAAGAGAACCTCAGTCTTCATCCAGACCAGAACCTTGGCAACGGTATAAAGCAAGGAAATAAAGGACTGTCTACAAGGCAACAACTTTCCTAAACTCATTCATCATTTTTGGGGGGGAGAAATGGTCCAATTCCTGTTTTTAATGTTCTGCATAGTCATGCTTTCAGAAACAAACCACAGGACACATAAAACTCTGCCTCTCAGGAGACTCTGTTTTAGCATACAGTAGGTTATTTCAGAAACAATGCATGTCGAAAGTGATTTATAAATCAAATATACATTCAATTGTATTATTTATTTTATTGGTTTAGTAGCATGTTATGGGTATTAATGGATTGGATATCTTGCCATTTAAGTTACTGTGATAATTGTCTTCTGTGCAGGCACCATGGTGGAGTCGTGTCCATCCTCGCCTCTGTTCCTCCCAGCCAAACCAGAAGCCAAGCCTGAGAAGACTGTGAGGAGGAGGACCACGGAACACCTGAAGGATGGGCGCAACGGCAGCCGGTCCACAGACAGCGAAGACCGTGCTGGTACCTGTGTGAAAGAGAACGGGAAGCTAGGGAAGCTCAAACGACGCAAGAGCCATACCAGTCAGATTGAGGACAGCAAGGCCCCAGCAAAGTCATAGAAAAGAAAGCAGGGTCCTGGCCAATAAGAGAGAGGACAGCAAGGGGTCAGTGGGGTCACAGAAATCAGGGGTCACAGGTGAGAGTGAGAACCTACAGTGAGGGAAAAAAGTATTTGATTCCCTGCTGATTTTGTATGTTTGCCAACTGACAAAGAAATGATCAGTCTATAATTTTAATGGTAGGTTTATTTGAACAGTGAGAGACAGAATAACAACAAAAAAAATCCAGAAAAACACATGTCAAAAATGTTATGAATTTATTTGCATTTTAATGAGGGAAATAAGTATTTGACCCCCTCTCAATCAGAAAGATTTCTGGCTCCCAGGTGTCTTTTATACAGGTAAAAAGCCTGTATAAAAGACACCTGTCCACAGAAGCAATCAATCAATCAGATTCCAAACTCTCCACCATGGCCAAGACCAAAGAGCTGTCCAAGGATGTCAGGGACAAGATTGTAGACCTACACAAGGCTGGAATGGGCTACAAGACCATCGCCAAGCAGCTTGGTGAGAAGGTGACAACAGTTGGTTTGATTATTCGCAAATGGAATAAACACAAAATAACTGTCAATCTCCCTCGGCCTGGGGCTCCATGCAAGATCTCACCTCGTGGAGTTGTAATGATCATAAGAACGGTGAGGAATCAGCCCAGAACTACACGGGAGGATCTTGTCAATGATCTCAAGGCAGCTGGGAACATAGTCACCAAGAAAACAATTGGTAACACACTACGCTGTGAAGGACTGAAATCCTGCAGCGCCCGCAAGGTCCCCCTGCTCAAGAAAGCACATATACAGGCCCGTCTGAAGTTTGCCAATGAACATCTGAATGATTCAGAGGAGAACTGGGTGAAAGTGTTGTGGTCAGATGAGACCAAAATCGAGATCTTTGGCATCAACTCAACTCGCCGTGTTTGGAGGAGGAGGAATGCTGCCTATGACCCCAAGAACACCATCCACACCGTCAAACATGGAGGTGGAAACATTATGCTTTGGGGGTGTTTTTCTGCTAAGGGGACAGGACAACTTCACCGCATCAAAGGGACGATGGACGGGGCCATGTACCGTCAAATCTTGGGTGAGAACTTCCTTCCCTCAGCCAGGGCATTAAAATTATAGACTGATCATGTCTTTGTCAGTGGGCAAACGTACAAAATCAGCAGGGGATCAAATACTTTTTCCCCTCACTGTATCCTCGTCTGACCCTCAGCACAAAACGCACCAGAAAAATACCAGAAATGTTAAGAAGACCCTGCAGAAAGACCAACAGAGCCAAAGCCCCGGTGAGTATATTTTAATGTTTTTACCTCCTGTGTGTCTGTGTTCCCTTTGTGTGTGTTCACTGTGTGTGTGTGTGTGTTCACTGTGTGTGCGTGTGTGTACGCACACGTGTGTTTGTGTGTGTGTGATTCTTCGTTCCAGTTAGGCAGAAGAGTCTGGCATCATGCTACTCTACTTTGAAGTTAACATGCAGGTGACCTGTCGTTAATCTTTAAGGAGCTATTTTCATTTATATGTACTTTGTGAGATGGAAAAAAGTTGGAACGAATGTTGCTTTTTAAAGATTCATTGCAGGATGAGGAAGCTCTGAGTAAGCAGAATAAGAAGAAGGATCTGGGATCAAATGGGAAAAGCAGAAATGGGGAAAGACTAAAGGACTTCTATTAAGAATGTGTGGAAATGAGCACTGGGCTGGACCTGAGCCAAAACAAACAGAACTGGTTCAAGGCAAACAGTGAGTGAAGAAACAGTGGCTCAGTACGGGCCAGGATACCCCCAGAATACTGTAACTGATTTACATAATACACATATTAATGCCAGAATATATACCTTATATCAATGGCTTTCTGAATTAAGATTGATTTCAAGTGTGTTTTACAAAACTATTTAAACATTCAACCACTTTTCCCTTCCATCCAACCAACCAGTGAATAGATGATTGTGCTTTTGTGTGTTCCCCTGTGTGTGTGAAGTCCTGGGGAGGCGGCGTCTGGAGAAGAAGCTGTCATCTTGTCCTAAAACCTCTCGCTCCGATTTGGAGCTCAGCGAGGAGAGTGACACCGTCCTGCACCCTGACAGACAGCCAGGGGACCAGGAGAGAGCTGGGCTCAACACGGGTGAAACACACGTCTCACCGATACATCAAGTTCAACATGCTGTGAAATAGGCAAGCTGCGATTTATAGTAACTTTGTACACATACTTCCAGGAAGTGAAACGCAATGGAACAAGCAACAAAAATAAAAATGGTGCTGATTGGTTGAGAAGAGGTGTAGAAAAACTATTATAAACCAGGTAGTTTAGGTCCTTGATGCTAAATACACCACAGCTCCTCAGGCCTTATTGTTTAATTAGAAGCTGCCCTTTGGAAGGTACTCCCCAATAACACAACACCCCACAATGACATGAAGCTGAATACAGTACAGTGCAGTTTGTCAAAGGGTATTCTGGGACTGTTACTGTGGGGTCGACAGGCGTGTAGCTCCTCATCACCCTCCGATGATAAAGGAGCATTCGGTTCAGCGGCGTCGGTCATATCTTTACCTGATAAAACTGGCTGAAAAATTCCACACATTCTAGCAAGATGGATGTGGAGTATGGACTGTGGCCAGACCATAGCGTTACTGTCTCCCTCTGACCAGGGAGACAGGGCTTGACTGAGCCAATAGAATAGTCGCAAAACTTCATACCCCGCCCACCTAGCACTCCAGGCAGACTAAAGAAAACGCTCAAAGTATATGAAAGATTTCAAATAGTAGTTGAACCCAGGTCTGCTCTCTCCATACCTCTCCATACCTCAGTCCAAACCTCCACAGCCCCAGTCAGAGCCCTGTCCAAGATACCTCCTTCATACCTCCATACCTTCACAGCCCCAGTCAGAGCCCTGTCCAATATACCTCCTCTATGTCTCCACAGCCCCAGTCAGAGCCCTGTCCAATATACCTCCTCTATGCCTCCACAGCCCCAGTCAGAGCCCTGTCCAATATACCTCCTCTATGCCTCCACAGCCCCAGTCAGAGCCCTGTCCAATATACCTCCTCTATGCCTCCACAGCCCCAGTCAGAGCCCTGTCCAATATACCTCCTCTATGCCTCCACAGCCCCAGTCAGAGCCCTGTCCAATATACCTCCTCTATGCCTCCACAGCCCCAGTCAGAGCCCTGTCCAATATACCTCCTCTATGCCTCCACAGCCCCAGTCAGAGCCCTGTCCAAGATACCTCCTTCATACCTCCACAGCCCCAATCAGAGCCCTGTCCAAGACATACCACCACAGCCCCAACCCTGTCCAAGACATACCTCAGTTATCCTCACAGACAAACAGAAAATACCTCGATGCTCTTCCAAAATCTGTTTAATATCGATCAAATGTGACTGGTGTGCCGACATGAATTTCTGGATTTACTCTAGTCTGTGCAAAGATGGGGAAGTGACTCCTGTCTGGATTCTGAAAAGTCACTATGAAAATGTAACGTTTCCATCACTTTTACATAATCTTAGCCAATTCATATAGATTGCAATTCCTCAGTAGGATGAGAGGTATTTCAAAATGTCTACACTGTAGAAACTTTCAAAACGTAAAAAATAATTGATGACATTACTAGGTATTCTTTCAGTCAAAATAAAATAATAAACCCCTGACTGATCAAACTGCAATATGTCTGACTAGTCACACAACTTAGTCCACAACTTTTATCTAAACAGAAGAGTTCTCGCTATCTCTCTTCTTCCATTGTCTGTTTCTAGCTGGACACCATGACAACCTGCTTATTCTCTCATAGAAAACAACCTGAAACATTTGTCTAAATCAATCAGGGGTATCAAAGTCAAGGGCCATGTGTCTGATTGTTTTTGTTATTATTTCCTTTCATGTTCATTTAAGACCTAGACAACCAGGTGAGAGGAGTTCCTAATTAATGAGTGACCTTAATTCATCAATCAGGTACAAGGGAGGAGCAAAAACCTGCAGACACTCTGCCCTCCAGGAATTGAGTTTGACACCCCTGGTCTAAATATTAAAGTTTGACTACTTCTCACTGTTGTCTCTCTATAGCTGTCTGCCATGATGCATGTGCTGAACACGTCTGACTAGGTGGAACAGCTGGTGCTGGCCTGACGGACCCCCTCCTACTGAGCCTGGCCGCGGCCCTGAAGAGGAGCCGCTCGGAGGTCACACTCCTCAACCACCTCGGACCCCGTGGGGCCCACATCCTCTAAACCCCAGGTTTAGAGGATGTGTTGTTTAGTTACAGCTACATTCTTACATCTTCAGTGTCCTGGATGGAAAATCCTTGTATCTCACTTTTATACATAAATTGAAAGCAGTGATCCCCCTCCAAGTTCTGGGAGAGTTTATGACCCTAGGACCAATCAAAGTAATTCAAAACACATTGTGAATGAAGTTGACTTTTTGAAAAAATATGTTATTTCCAGGATGCCAATGAGATACTGTAAATCCATGGGCATACAACATTCAAGTGTATATCTCTCAGGAAAATTTGGACAATTTTAGGCTCCATATCTCCTAAGAAGATCAGAGGGCTGCCGTGGCCCAAGCCCTAGGGCAGAGGGCTGCCGTGGGCCAAGCCCTAGGGCAGAGGGCTGCCGTGGGCCAAGCCCTAGGGCAGAGGGCTGCTGTGGGCCAAGCCCTAAGGCAGAGGGCTGCTGTGGGCCAAGCCCTAGGGCAGAGGGCTGCCGTGGGCCAAGCCCTAGGGCAGAGGACTGCTGTGGGCCAAGCCCTAGGGCAGAGGACTGCTGTGGGCCAAGCCCTAAGGCAGAGGACTGCTGTGGGCTAGGCCCTAGGGCAGAGGACTGCCGTGGGCCAGGCTCTAGGGCAGTGGGCTGCCGTGCATCACTGTCGCAAAGCCTTTCATGTTTAGTTCTGGTTAAAATGTCAGAGCTTTAGCTACTATTGCTTCACTTATGGTTGTACACCAGATGAGGCTCCTCAGAGGAAGAAGGGGAGGACCATCCTCCTCAGTGAATTTCAGAAAAATCTAAATAGTGAAACATTAAAAAAGTTATCCTTTTTAGATAAAACTATAAAAAATATATTCACGTCACCAAATAATTGATTAAAACACACTGTTTTGCAATGATGGTCTACAGTAACCTCAACAGTAGGGTAGCGCCATGGTGTAGCCGGAGGACAGCTAGCTTCCGTCCTCCTCTGGGTACATTGACTTCAATACGAAACCTAGGAGGCTCATGGTTCTCACCCCCTTCCATAGACTTACACAGTGATTAAGACAACTTCCGGAGGACGTCCTCCAACCATCAGACCTCTTGCAGCATGAACTGACATGTTACCCACCCAATCAAAGGATCAGAGAATGAATCTAGTACTGAATGCATAAGCTACAGCTAGCTAGTACTGCAGTGCATAAAATGCGGTGAGCAGTTGACTCAAAGAGAGACAAAGACAATAGTTGAACAGTTTTGAACAAATTAATTTCTTCCAAAATTAAGGGCACGAGAGAGAGAGAGAGAGAGAGAGACAGAGAGCTATATTTGGTTGTATTGTTTTTTACTCTCACTTTCACTCAGCTAGCAAATGCAGCTAGCTAGTTTAGCCTACTCAAACACCTGGCTCAAACAGATAGGGATGTTATGTTAGCTAGCTGGCTATGGCTATCCAACACTGGAACTCTTCCAAGTCAAGGTAAGCTTTTGGTTTTATTAATTTATTGCCACGAGGCCCGCCGGTGTAACTGCTAAACTGCTTATGCATCTAGCTAGTTTAGCCTACTCAAACACCTGGCTCAAACAGAGAGGGATGCTATGTTAGCTAGAAGTGACATCATAGAGGCACTGCTCTGAAGGACACAGTTCCCGCTGAGACACCTGAGCCCATATTTTTAGACATATTACAGAAATTGAACTTATCTGAAATTATGAACAAGGAAAGGGTAGAGCCCATAGCACACAAGACGAATAGTCAAAAGAGATGTTATGGAAAGGACAAAATAATATGGATTTGTCTGACTATTCCTACACAAGATCACAGCGTCTAGCTACACGAGACTAGACTATTTTTCACTGTTAATAAATAACTTCTCACAGCTCTGTTAAATCATCTTGATGTGAGTTCAGTGTAAATTGGAGGTCAGTGGAAGAAAACGAAAGAAAAAAAACATTTGAGGCTCTTGGCCAACACACATGGAGGTCCTTTCCCTGATTTAAATATCTATATAGAGCTCAGGGACATGGCCGTTCAGCCCAACAGGTAGGAGGTGCGTTTTGATTTTGCTAGGCTATTTTGTGGTCTGGATTAGTCTTCAGAGAAAAAGCCCCATAAAGTAAGTCTTTCTTCCCTCCACCTGCGGTGAGGCCAGTACGTTTACCTTATGTTATTTTCTCCCCACCCTGACTTACGCACAAACGCTGCCCTCAGGACCACAGTCATCCCTCCTTGTTGACGTTTGTTATTCCCCAGAGTTTAGTATTCCCCTGGAATATTTTGTTTGTAGGAATTTCCATCTCTTGGTAACCATAGTGATGCAAACATTAATAAGTGGTACTAATAACTACTACTATACTATTAAACAGTGCTTCCTATTAAAATCCAGAAAAAAAGAAAAGCTTATAATAAAGAAAATAGACTGAGTATACCAAACATTAGGAACACCTTCCTAATATTCCTAATATTGAGTTGCACCCCCTCACCCTGTGATAACAAAAAGGCAGCAGACAGACCTACAGTGGGGGAAAAAAGTATTTAGTCAGCCACCAATTGTGCAAGTTCTCCCACTTAAAAAGATGAGAGAGGCCTGTAATTTTCATCATAGGTACACGTCAACTATGACAGACAAAATGAGGAAAAAAAATCCAGAAAATCACATTGTAGGATTTTTAATGAATTTATTTGCAAATTATGGTGGAAAATAAGTATTTGGTCAATAACAAAAGTTTCTCAATACTTTGTTATATACCCTTTGTTGGCAATGACACAGGTCAAACGTTTTCTGTAAGTCTTCACAAGGTTTTCACACACTGTTGCTGGTATGTCGGTGTGTTTGGGATCATTGTCATGCTGAAAGACCCAGCCACGTTTCAACTTCAATGCCCTTGCTGATGGAAGGAGGTTTTCACTTAAAATCTCACGATACATGGCCCCATTCATTCTTTCCTTTACACGGATCAGTCGTCCTGGTCCCTTTGCAGAAAAACAGCCCCAAAGCATGATGTTTCCACCCCCATGCTTCACAGTAGGTATGGTGTTCTTTGGATGCAACTCAGCATTCTTTGTCCTCCAAACACGACGAGTTGTGTTTTTACCAAAAAGTTCTATTTTGGTTTCATCTGACCATATGACATTCTCCCAATCCTCTTCTGGATCATCCAAATGCACTCTAGCAAACTTCAGACGGGCCTGGACATGTACTGGCTTAAGCAGGGAGACACGTCTGGCACTGCAGGATTTGAGTCCCTGGCGGCGTAGTGTGTTACTGATGGTTGGCTTTGTTACTTTGGTCCCAGCTCTCTGCAGGTCATTCACTAGGTCCCCCCGTGTGGTTCTGGGATTTTTGCTCACCGTTCTTGTGATCATTTTGACCCCACGGGGTGAGATCTTGCGTGGAGCCCCAGATCGAGGGAGATTATCAGTGGTCTTGTATGTCTTCCATTTCCTAATAATTGCTCCCACAGTTGATTTCTTAAAACCAAGCTGCTTACCTATTGCAGATTCAGTCTTCCCAGCCTGGTGCAGGTCTACAATTTTGTTTCTGGTGTCCTTTGACAGCTCTTTGGTCTTGGCCATAGTGGAGTTTGGAGTGTGACTGTTTGAGGTTGTGGACAGGTGTCTTTTATACTGATAACAAGTTCAAACAGGTGCCATTAATACAGGTAACGAGTGGAGGACAGAGGAGCCTCTTAAAGAAGAAGTTACAGGTCTGTGAGAGCCAGACATCTTGCTTGTTTGTAGGTGACCAAATACTTATTTAAATTCATAAAAAATCCTACAATGTGATTTTCTGGAAAAAAAATTCTGAATTTGTCTGTCATAGTTAACGTGTACCTATGATGAAAATTACAGGCCTCTCTCATCTTTTTAAGTGGGAGAACTTGCACAATTGGTGGCTGACTAAATACTTTTTTCCCCACTGTACAGTATGTTTTAGCAGGAAGTTTGGTAGGGTGACGGTAGCCACCGTGCTTCTACACCTGCATTACTAGCTGTTTGGGGTTTTAGGCTGGGTTTCTGTACAGCACTTCGAGATATTAGCTGATGTAAGAAGGGCTATATAAAATAAAATTGATTGATTGATTGACCTGATTTGTAACTATGAAAATAATTTGGTCAAATAGATTGTGAAGCCAAAAGTGTAAGTTTGATTCTAGAGGGGGGAAAATAAATAGAAACATAATTTGGTTAGGGTGTAGGGGCAGATTTATGTCATCTTGTCTTCAGGATATTTTATTATCTATTTACTTTATTTAGTCTGATCAGTGGAACAATTCTCATTCTTAACAATGGGCTAAAATATAGGGTAATTACTGTGCTTGTTAGCAAGAACCGTACTATTATTCCCCACAATTATTTTATTATTCCACTTTTTCCCAATTTTGCCAGTGTAATCCCATATTTGAAATCTGTTATGCCTTTGAATAAGTCATACAAATAAGCATTGGATATTAAATGCTCCAGGAATCAAATAATAATTTGTAACATTTTAGGAGGACTCACAACTCATAAACGTATCATATTTTGTCTATGCAGAGTAAGATGAAGGCAGGGATATTCAACTAGTAGGAATAAACCACCTGAATATTGATATTCATTCGATTTTTCATGAAGGTTGGGTGATTTTGAGTAATTAATAGTTATAACAAATACATTTTCAAACACCCAGTACTTGGGAAACATAGCTCAGGGGTGGCCAACCCTCCTGGAGAGCTAGCAGGATTTTCTTCCAGCCCTATTTTAAAGAGATAGTTCACCCAAATTACAAAATACCAAATGTTTGTGTCCTTACCTTGAAGGTAGTCTATGGACAAGGAGACTGCAATATGCAAACCACTGCCATCAACCATTAATATTAAAATGTCCTGTGCAAATCAAATCAAATGTTATTTGTCACAAGCGCCGAATACAACAGGTGAAACCTTACAGTGAAATGCTTACTTACAAGCCCTTAACCAACAATGCAGTTTTAAGAAAGAATACCAAAAAGAATCACACAAAAAATACAATATAAAGTAATACGGAATAAAAGTAACAAATAATTAAAGAGCAGCAGTAAAATAACAATAGCGAGGCTATATACAGGGGGTACCGGTAACGAATCAATGTGCGGGGGCACCGGTTAGTCGAGGTAATTGAGGTAATATGTACATGTAGGTAGAGTTATTAAAGTGACTATGCATAGATAATAAACAGAGAGTAGGAGCAGCGTAAAAGAGACTTGGTGTAGTGGTAACACTCCCGGCACGTGTCGCATACAACTTTCCACCTGAGAACACCATTTCTAGCATTTGCCTGTCTCCCTATCTCATTTCATTGCCGTCTGAATAAAAATATTAGCATACTTTACATTTAATACCCCCAAAATCTCAAAGCAACAAAGTTGTCGAATTTTGAGTGTTTATTTAACGTTCAAAGCATTCTGAATACACCTGACCTGTGGTTTTTATTTTTACATTTTCCACCCTGTTCATTTCCCATTTAGGGGTTGTTCCAGGGGGCAATGAAATTCACATAGCAAATCTCACTCCAAGCTTTCTTCAAAAGTCGCCAGCCCTGCACTTAAATCTTTTGTCTTGCCTATTCGCCCTCTGAATGGCACACATACACAATCCATGTCTTAATTGTCTCAAGGCTTAAAAATCCTTCTTTAACCTGTCTCCTCCCCTTCATCTACACTGATTGAAGTGGATTTAAGAAGTTATATCAATAAGGGATCATATCTTTCACCTGGATTCACCTGGTCAGTCTATGTCATGGAAAGAGCAGGTGCCCTTAATGTTTTGTACACTCAGTGTATACCCATCATAGGCTGTCTGTATGTCATATTTTTGTTGATAAAGTGACCAGCGTGTTTTGCGTTTGTTTGTGTGTGTGTGTGTATGTGTGTGTGAGTGTGTAGAGAGAGAGAGAGAGAGAGAGAGAGAGAGAGAGAGAGAGAGAGAGAGAGAGAGAGAGAGAGAGAGAGAGAGAGAGAGAGAGAGAGAGAGAGAGAGAGAGAGAGAGAGAGAGAGAGAGAGAGAGAGAGAGAGAGAGAGAGAGAGAGAGAGAGGAGGGCAGGGAGTTCTTCCAAGATGCAGAATGTTTGGCTTCAATAGGAAATGCACTTGACAGAGCAGCCTGAGGTGGACTGAAGGTGGGGTCATATAAAACACACAAAGTCAACATTCTGTCAGAGTCAAATGAGAGGGTGGATACTGGGAACATAAAGGCACTGTAATACTGAGATTTAGCCCCAAAATAAGCTGCTGACGCAGATACCTTTTATTCACAGAAAAAAGGCACAATGCTTTTATTCTATGTGACTCAAGCCTTGAAGGGAAAAACTCACTTATGTGTGGGAGGGGCACATTTTTCGAAACAATTTAAGATTAAACTGATTTATAGGCTTATATTTATATGGTATTTACCTTAAAATTACACTTTAATAACTACTTTTAGGGGATATTTGAGAGTAATTGACACGAGGTAAATATAAACTTACTAAACTTTCTTTGCGAGGCACAAACTTAACTGTTTACTTTGAACCGTTTACTGTCTTTTGTAATACTTTACCTTCTATTCTCAGTTTAATCTGAAATGTACTCTACACACTGTATTTTAAATAGCTATCTGTCAATTGATCATTGTCTCTGGTCTAAGAAAACAAACCTTTTACAAATCGAAAAGGATTACTAACAACTAAACCAAACAATGTCATGCATAGCTTAATTTCGGTTTTCTCATAAATTATACAATACTTCCATTCAGAATCATATGAAAACAAGTACAAAGTATGAGAGAGAGAGAGAGAGAGAGAGAGAGAGAGAGTTTTGGCCCAGGTATTGAGCATGGCATTGTTTCTTTGGACCAACTGACATTCTGAGAATAACTGTAGATTAACTGTATTCTTCTGATGAAAGCTTGTCGTCGTGGTGATTACCTGCAGGGTCAGGGCTGCTGCCAATAGTTGCTGTGCTGACACCAATCCCTCCATTCCTCCAAGCTCCTGATTTTTCCATCCTTCCTCTCTGAGCCTCTCTGTGGGCTGACAGACGGATGGATGAGACTGACTGACTGGTGCACCTGAAGATTAAAGAGCCTAGCTGAGAACTTCAGCCATATGAGACAGTTGGAATATGTGTTGTCTCGGTTTTGTTGTCACGTCATGCTCTTTCAGTCATGACATACATATTGTATCTTCATTGGGATATTTAATTTCAGTTCTGTAGAACTCTTCATATATTGGATCTCTTTGATTGGAAAGACAAAAGATCAGTCTCTTGTTAATTTCTGAACCATTTCCATAGTGGCACTTCAGGGGCCTAGTAAAATACATCTGTGCTCTAACCTGCAGAACTTACTGTTTTTACCTTAATCGTCAAATACAGTGGGGGAAAAAAGTATTTAGTCAGCCACCAATTGTGCAAGTTCTCCCACTTAAAAAGATGAGAGAGGCCTGTAATTTTCATCATAGCTACACGTCAACTATGACAGACAAAATGAGGAAAAATATCCAGAAAATCACATTGTAGGATTTTTAATGAATTTATTTGCAAATTATGGTGGAAAATAAGTATTTGGTCAATAACTAAAGTTTCTCAATACTTTGTTATATACCCTTTGTTGGCAATGACACAGGTCAAACGTTTTCTGTAAGTCTTCACAAGGTTTTCACACACTGTTGCTGGTATTTTGACCCATTCCTCCATGCAGATCTCCTCTAGAGCAGTGATGTTTTGGGGCTGTCGCTGGGCAACACAAACTTTCAACTCCCTCCAAAGATTTTCTATGGGGTTGAGATCTGGAGACTGGCTAGGCCACTCAGGACCTTGAAATGCTTCTTACGAAGCCACTCCTTCGTTGCCCGGGCGGTGTGTTTGGGATCATTGTCATGCTGAGAGACCCAGCCACGTTTCATCTTCAATGCCCTTGCTGATGGAAGGAGGTTTTCACTCAAAATCTCATGATACATGGCCCCATTCATTCTTTCCTTTACACGGATCATTCGTCCTGGTCCCTTTGCAGAAAAACAGCCCCAAAGCATGATGTTTCCACCCCCATGCTTCACAGTAGGTATGGTGTTCTTTGGATGCAACTCAGCATTCTTTGTCCTCCAAACACGACGAGTTGAGTTTTTACCAAAAAGTTCTATTTTGGTTTCATCTGACCATATGACATTCTCCCAATCCTCTTCTGGATCATCCAAATGCACTCTAGCAAACTTCAGACGGGCCTGGACATGTACTGGCTTAAGCAGGGGGACATGTCTGGAACTGCAGGATTTGAGTCCCTGGCGGCGTAGTGTGTTACTGATGGTAGGCTTTGTTACTTTGGTCCCAGCTCTCTGCAGGTCATTCACTAGGTCCCCCCGTGTGGTTCTGGGATTTTTGCTCACCGTTCTTGTGATCATTTTGACCCCACGGGGTGAGATCTTGCGTGGAGCCCCAGATCGAGGGAGATTATCAGTGGTCTTGTATGTCTTCCATTTCCTAATAATTGCTCCCACAGTTGATTTCTTCAAACCAAGCTGCTTACCTATTGCAGATTCAGTCTTCCCAGCCTAGTGCAGGTCTACAATTTTGTTTCTGGTGTCCTTCGACAGCTCTTTTGTCTTGGCCATAGTGGAGTTTGGAGTGTGACTGTTTGAGGTTGTGGACAGATGTCTTTTATACTGATAACAAGTTCAAACAGGTGCCATTAATACAGGTAACGAGTGGAGGACAGAGGAGCCTCTTAAAGAAGAAGTTACAGGTCTGTGAGAGCCAGAAATCTTGCTTGTTTGTAGGTGACCAAATACTTATTTTCCACCATAATTTGCAAATAAATTCATTAATAATCCTACAATGTGATTTTCAGGATTTTTTTTTCTCAATTTGTCTGTCATAGTTGACGTGTACCTATGATGAAAATTACAGGCCTCTCTCATCTTTTTAAGTGGGAGAACTTGCACAATTGGTGGCTGACTAAATACTTTTTTCCCCCACTGTACCTTCCAAACTCCATGTACAGTAAATTGAATAATGGTTGAGAGAAAGTGACTGAATAAAATGACTGTCTCGCTCCAATGCATTAATATGGTTTTGTTATTGTTAAACCAGCCTGACCAACAAGGAGCAGGACTGTAATCCACTGATTTAAAGATAAGAACATCAGACTTCTCTGTTACAGCTGGACCCAGATCAGTGACCCCATTGTCCCTTCACCAATGTTATCTAAATCAGCCCTGAAACGAATACTGTGGTGTTACAAGGCTCTTTCAACTACTCTCTCTCTTCCTGCTGAATACTGTAATGTTACAAGGCTCTCAAAAGTCTTTCAGAGACAGGGCCCGACAATAGAACCTCCGTCTTCAAACCATTTACAGATATGCTTGCCCTTACAAAAATAAAAATAAACATGAAAAAAATACGTGGTTTTCGTACACGTGTGAACACACGCGTGAACAAATCACATGAGTAAAATAAATATATTTATTTTTCACATGGAATTTTCACGAGTCAGACACGTGGTTTTAAGACACGTGACGAAAAATGTCACGTGGGAGAAACAGATGTGAGATTTTCACATGTGGAGTTTTCTTAAATGTGAAACTGCAAAGTTGATTTTCACATATGATTGTTTTTCACATGGGAACTTGCAATTCCACATTTGAAAGTGAGATTTTCACGTGGAATTTCTTACATGTGAAATTGCAAAAGAGATTTTCACATGTGCTGCAAACTGCACATTTTCACGTGTCACGACTTCCTCCGAAGCTGCCTCCTCTCCTTGTTCTGGCAGGCTTCGGCGTTCGTCGTCACCGGCTTTCTAGCCACTGCCGCTCCTCATCTCATCATTCCATTTGTTTTGTCTTGTTTATTACACACACCTGGTTCATATCCCTTCATCAGTACCTGTAGAAGTGGTCTCTCTGCCCCCTTGTCTTTGTGTGTGATTGTTTATTGTGGAGGTTAGTTTAGCTCGGTGGAGCTCTTGTATTTTGTATCTCCGGGATATTCACCCGTGTGCCTTGTTGTTTCCAGTATTTTCCGCACTGGAGTGTTTGATGCATTGCTGCGTACCGCTGTGTCAACGGAATGAACCTGTTATTCTGTGAATTACCCTCCTGCGCCTGACTCATTCAAATCACTCACCACAACATGTGCAACTGCAATTCACATGTGAGATGAAAATACGTTTTTCTTCTCACGTGAAAAGTTGGTGTTATCATGTGAACTCAGCATTTAATACATGTGAAACCATGTACTTCCCACCTTAATACGTGAAAATATCGTTTCACATGTAAAGATTTCAACTCAACGTGTTTTTTTTTTGTACGGGTGGGAAGTAAAGATTTTCCTCTTCAATGCTTGTTACTGTACAATGACTATACTGTACAGTCGTGGTCAAACGTTTTGAGAATGACACAAGTATTGGTCTTCACAAAGTTTGCTGCTTCAGTGTTTTTAGATATTTTTGTCAGATGTTACTATTGTATACTGAAGTATAATTACAAGCATTCCATAAGTGTCAAAAGCTTTTATTGACAATTACATTAAGTTTATGCAAAGAGTCAATATTTGCAGTGTTGACCCTTCTTTTTCAAGACCTCTGCAATCCGCCCTGGCATGCAGTCAATTAACTTCTGGGCCACATCCTGACTGATGGCAGCCCATTCTTGCATAATCAATGCTTGGAGTTTGTCAAAATTTGTGGGTTTTTGTTTGTCCATCCGCCTCTTGAGGATTGACTACAAGTTCTCAATGGGATTAATGTCTGGGGAGTTTCCTGGCCATGGACCCAAAATGTCGATGTTTTGTTCCCAGAGCCACTTAGTTATCACTTTTGCCATATGGCAAGGTGCTCCATCATGCTGGAAAAGGCATTGTTCGTTGCCAAACTGTTCTTGGATGGTTGGGAGAAGTTGCTCTCGGAGTATGTGTTGGTATCATTCTTTATTCATGGCTGTGTTCTTTGGCAAAATTGTGAGTGAGCCCACTCCCTTGGCTGAGAAGAAACCCCACACATGAATGGTCTCAGGATGCTTTACTGTTGGCATGACACAGGACTGATGGTAGCGCTCACCTTGTCTTCTCCGGACAAGCTTTTTTCCGGATGCCCCAATCAATCGGAAAGGGGATTCATCAGAGAAAATGACTTTACCCCAGTCCTCAGCAGTCCAATCTCTGTACCTTCTGCAGAATATCAGTCTGTCCCTGATGTTTTTCCTGGAGAGAAGTGGCTTCCTCGCTGCCCTTCTTGACACCAGGCCATCCTCCAAAAGTCTTCGCTTCACTGTGCGTGCAAATGCACTCACACCTGCCTGCTGCCATTCCTGAGCAAGCTCTGCACTGGTGGTGCCCCGATCCCGCAGCTAAATCAACTTTAGGAGACGGTCCTGGTGCTTGCTGGACTTTCTTGGGCGCCCTGAAGCCTTCTTCACAACAATTGAACCTCTCTCCTTGAAGTTCTTAAATGGTTGATTTAGGTACAATCTTACTAGCAGCAATATCCTTGCCTGTGAAGCCCTTTTTGTGCAAAGCAATGGTGACAGCACGTGTTTCCTTGCAGGTAACCATGGTTAACAGAGGAAGAACAATGATTTCAAGCACCACCCTCCTTTTAAAGCTTCCAGTCTGTTATTCTAACTCAATCAGCATGACAGAGTGATCTCCAGCCTTGTCCTCGTCAACACTCTCACCTCTGTTAACGAGAGAATCACTGGCATGATGTCAGTTGGTCCTTTTGTGGCAGGGCTGAAATGCAGTGGATTTTTTTGGGGGGGATTAAGTTCATTTTCATGGCAAAGAGGGACTTTGCAATTAATTGCAATTCATCTGATCACTCTTCATAACATTCTGGAGTATATGCAAATTGCCATCATAAAAACTGAGGCAGCAGACTTTGTGAAAATTAATATTTCTGTCATTCTCAAAACTTTTGAACACGACTGTATATGAAGGTACTGTATATGAAATAAAATATTTTGACTTTGATTGAAGGTACGTGATACAGAATCTGGACTTTCATATACACATGAAGTTAAAAAGGAATACATTTAGCGTCTTTGTAGGTATCTCTCTGGCACAAGCAAAACTTGGATTCCTTTTTATAAAACAGTGACGGGTCACTCTCAATATATGGTAGCATCAAGTGATTCACAATTTATTTTAGTTTCAAACGGCAGGTTGAGTGAGTCACTGACTCAATATTTAGCTTCAGTTTTCGGACACATAAAGGTTGTCTGTGCTCTGACTGAAACACTGACATCCCAGTCAGTCAGTCCCTCACACACACTCTGGTCTCTCTCTGTACCTCTTTGTCTGTCATACTTATGTCTGAGCTGCCACGTGAAAACTCCCTGGTCACACCTCTTTTGTCAATGTGTGGACGTCTGTCTGGGCAGCAGGTGAGAGTTTCTGCACATAGTGAAATAAACATTACTGTACAATAGGTTTACAGTAGTGAAACGCAGACATGTCAGCAAACTGATTGAGACAGGCTTCTGGATGGTTTACTCCAGTCATTAGAATATTATCTTAAAGTGATGCTACAGAGGTTTGGTATAATTTCAGCCAGTAGTTTTGAAAGTAGCGCTGACGAGCCAAAACAACGTCATCCATTTAGTATGATACTGTACATGGCGTCCTGCACAAAAAAATAAGATGTTCTGCACTTCGTACAATGTGTTATGAATTTGTAAGTGCTTAAGATCCTGTTGAATCTCTTTAACCCGTGAACTGTAAACTCTGAGAGGCTATTAGACACTCAATAAAAGACAGACATAACAGTGACTGTCCAGTGCCCTACTGTGGGTTATTTTACAGTGTGGTTAATAGAATCTACCAATTCCTTCAGACAACCATCCCATTCACATCAGCACCAAAAACAAATGGTAGGACGACCTGTGCCCAGTGTGGCTACTGAGGGTCAGCCCTCCCTCTGAACCATGAGGGCTGTGTGTGTGTGTGACATGGTCTCTCTCCCTCCATTTAAAGACCCAGTCAGTGTGTTTGTGTGTACAGAGGGCTGGAGGCGGTGTATAGACCAGTATCTGTGGCCGAACAGCAGAGCCTCTGTTGGGTCCGTTTGGGTTCATGCCGTACCGGCTCTACACGTACACCAACCTAATTAGTTTTTTCTGGTCTGAGCCAGATGTTACTTACTGCTTGACGAATGCAGGTTATTTATTTTCAACTTTAAATATTTGTTTAACAAATGTCGTGAGGAGCCAGCAGAGCCAGTGCTTACGGCAGCTTGGCCGTTAGTCGTGTAACTGTAGGATGTTCCTGTTTGCCATTCAGTGGATGCAGGAATGGAAGATGCAGTAAACGTGTGTTTTCTAACTGACACTGTATGCCTGATATTGCTCTGGTATTAATAGGACGCCACGGGAAACCGTTACGATGATATTACAGAACTCTTCTGGTGCGTTCAAGACAACTTGGAACAGAGAACTAGGAAATCTCTGACATCCGACTCCAGTGCGTTGAAGACAACTGGGAACTTTTGGTTTGGTTTGAACGGTCATCCAACTTGGAATTACAAGTCGGAAACTCGAGCCTCATTCTAGAGCTCCGACTTCTCCGACCTGAAGATCACTGACGTCACGATTTTTCCCAATCTGAGCTTTCCCCCGAGTTCCCAGTTGTCTTGAACGCACAATTCTACCTCCCAAAAAAGTTATGACCTTCTCTATTCATCATGATCATCATATTCATCATCCTCCTCCTCCTCCTCCTCCTCCTCCTCCTCCTCCTCCTCCTCCTCCTCACCACCCCAAGGAGGATGATCTATCTCCAGAATGTGAGATGTACAGTATTGGATAGAGAGCAGCTGTGCTAAAGCTGTCCCATAACTGGCTCAGTCAGCATAGAATAGCTAGAGGATGGGAGAGGCTAAGGCTTGGCTGGGGATGAGAGAAAGGGAGCTAGCTATATATCTGTGAGATGTAGCGTTACAGTGAGATTTCTCTAAGGCCCCGTCGGCAGGGCTGTCAGTCTGCTGGGCGGCCCACCACCAAGGCTCCGGGCTGGGGAGGGAAAAAGGTTCTGGCTGGGGCAGGATGGAAGAATCTTGGAGAGATTTATAGAAAGGCTCAGGCTCTGTGTAGAGAAGCCACATGATGACGCATGTTGGGCTCCTGTAAAATCAACACAAATAGAAAATCCATTACACATCATGACAAATGAGCTATTCTATGCTTGGCTTCAGGTTTAAAATTCAATGGTCAGGTTGTACTATTAGAGCAAAACCAAGACATTCAGAGATTTTGGCATCATATCGAGAGGATCCCTCAATGGAATTATTTTATTTTATTAATGCAAATGAGGCATGTCCCACTCCCGGATATGGGTTATTGGAAGTGTGTATGCCAATGTAATTTATTTTCTATTCACCACAATCCCCTGGTAATCTGACTGGAAAATGTCTAGGGCCCAGGCCAGTTCCATGAACAATGACTCATGCTGCTGTTTGACATTTGGCCAAAAAGAGCATGCTTTCAATATGGTTTATTCATTACTTTTTGATCTGCACATAAAATGTCCCCACAGCAATGCCTCTATGACTTGGCAGTTACATATTTTCTCAGTCTCTCCAAAAGCTACATGGGGCAAACCATCACTAGCTAGCTATCATGTCAACTGAAACCAGCCTTGAAGAAATCCCATAAATTTGGCATTTTAATATCAACATTTGAATTGTCTTATCTAACATTATTTGACAGTCATGTACTGTGCAACTCGTTGAGAATTACTTCCTCTCACATTTGGTTGGATCAGAACAGGTACTTACTTATAGACTAGGAACTCATATAATTTAATCTGAGATGAAAGCGTTCACACCCTACCTACTGTATACACATAAATACTTATTTACTTTCCTAGCTTCTAGGGTGTTCTAAATGAAGACTCAGACCACTAATAGAGAAGGGTGGTTCAAATCTCTCCTTGTGAGACACTCCTAGAGACTTACTGTATACTGAACAAAAATAAATACATCTAGGACGAAACACTTCACACAAGGAGGTGCAAGCGTTGCTATCAGCATGACAAACAACTTAATTTGACCTGTTGGGTTGGTTTGTTCTGGGACAGAAAGCATTTCTAAATAGCCTCTAACTGACTGCATAACTGTGCCAAACACTAGAACACTAGAATTTTACCGTAATGTACCTGTCAGAATAAAACAGAGTAGATATGTTAGAGATCTAACTGTGAATCATATCAGCTTGATTAACTATACTGAACAAAAATATAAATATGTAAAGTGTTGGTCCCAAGTTTCATGAGCTGAAATAAAAGATCACAGACATTTTCCTTAAGCACAAAAAAGCTTATTTCTCTCAAATGTTGTGCACAAATTTGTTTACATCCCTGTTACTGAGAATTTCTCTATTACCAATATAATCCATCCACCTGACAGGTGTGGCATTTTAAGAAGCTGATTAAACAGCATGATCATTACACGGGTGCACCTTGTGCTGAGGACAATAAAAGGCCACTCTAAAATGTGCAGTTTGTCACACAACACAATGCCACAGATGTCTCAAGTTTTGAGTGAGCGTGCAATTGGCATGCTAACTGCAGGAATGTCCACCAGAGTTGTTGCCAGAGAATTTAATATACTTTTCTCTACCATAAGCCGCCTCCAACGTCATTTTAGAGAATTTGACAGTACATCCAACCGGCCTCACAACCGCAGACCACGTGTAACCACGCCAGCCAAGGACCTCCACATCCGGCTTCTTCACTTGCGGGATCATCTGAGACCAGCCACCCGGACAGCTGATGAAACTGAGGAGTATTTCTGTCTGTAATAAAGCCCTTTTGTGGGGAAAAACCCATTCTGATTGGCTGGACCTGGCTCCCCAGTGGTTGGGCCTGGCTCCCAAGTGGGTGGGCCTATGCCCTCCCAGGCCCACCCATGGCTGTGCCCCTGCCCAGTCATCTGAAATTCATAGATTAGGGTCTAATTAATTTATTTCAATTGAATGATTTCCTTGTATGAACTGTAACTCAGTAAAATCATTGACATTTTTGCATGTTGCATTTATATTTTTGTTCAGAATATATTGAAAATCAATAAATACCTCCAGGACTAAATAAGATTGTGGTCCCACTCCCACCCACCTCTCCATCTCCTTCAGATTACCACCATGTGAGTTGTCAGTGTTCCTGTTGTCTTAGAGACGGACAGACCGGCCTTAGGGGATGGAAAACCTCAGAACACCGAACCTCTCAGGTGTGGCATCATCTTCCCCATCCTCCCCATCCTCCCCACCGCTTCACACAGTGGGCACTCTTCTCTCAAAGAACCCTCTTTGGAATGATATCAACTACACTACTGTATCATTAAAAGCAGGTTTGTTTCTACACAGCTGACAAGAAGTAGCCTTGCATACTTTTCAGCACAAACAAAAAAGTAAGTAGCCTTGCACAAGCCTTGGCGAGCCGTCAGAACTCATAGGAGCATCTCCTGTTTCTGTAGCGTGAGGCAGCTTGATGTACAAATTCACCCCCTGGACAGGACGCAAGTCTTTCGCAGGGTATTACCCCCAATCTATTTCCTTAATGCTGTCCAGGTCGGACCCTCCTGTAGCCATGAAGGGATGCACCTGGTCAGCAACAATGTTCAGATACGCTGTGGCATTCAAACGTTGCTCAATTGGTATCAAGGGACCTAACGTGTGCCAGGAAAACATTCCCCACACCATTACACCACCGCCACCAGCCTTGACACCAGGCAGGAGGGGCCATGGACTTACAGTGCCTTGCAAAAGTATTCATCCCCCTTGGCGTTTTTCCTATTTTGTTGCATTACAACCTGTAATTTTAATGGATTTTTATTTGGATTTCATGTAATGGACATACACAAAATAGTCCAAATTGGTGAAGTAAAATGAAAAATATAACTTGTTTCAAAAAAGTCTAAAAAATAAATAACGGAAAAGTGGTACGTGCATATGTATTCACCCCCTTTGCTATGAAGTCCCTGAATAAGATCTGGTGCAACCAATTACCTTTAGAAGTCACATAATTAGTTAAATAAAGTCCACCTGTGTGCAATCTAAGTGTCACATGATCTGTCACATGATCTCAGTATATATACACCTGTTCTGAAAGGCCCCAGAGCAGGGTTCCCCAATTAGATTTTCAAAAGGGCCAAATTTGGTCAGGCATGCCAAGCCGAGGGCCAACATGTTTGTTTTTTTGGCGACAGTTTTATGTTTTATCAGTTTTCACTTCTATTGTGATTTTATAATTATTAGTAGTGGTGTTAGGAGTCACATAAGAGAAAAATGAAAAATACTAAATTAGTCCAAAACCAACTATTTAATTATGAAATGCCCCTGGAGCATATTATGTGCAAACAGTCAGCAAACAAAAAGTCCAGCAAACACATTCACACACACACACACACACACACACACACACACACACACAGCGCCCACTTCTGTCTGGAACACCCATGCTTTGGATATCTGCGTTCAGGCGGTCTTTCTAAGAGAAGAGACAGAAGGACAAACACAGACAGACAGAGATTTTTAGTTAGGTACTTTTCAAATGTGTTATCAGAATATGCCACATTAGTTTTTAAACTTTTAAAATATGTGAACCAAATAATATCAAGCTGTTAACAACCAAAAGTGTTTGATATTAATGTGACAATATAATTAATTAGCTTTTATTTGTGTTTTTTATTTTTTATTGCTGTGTATTAAGTTTTACATTTTACTAACTAGTTGGATGCCATTTACTTTTATTTAAGCTGTGTAGCATATTTAGTAGGAAACATGCTATTAAATATGAAATGGTTATTTCATTGTAATAATGATTATACCACAAGAAGATTGAAAAATAGCAAAAAAATAATTGGATCTGGTTCACTTACCAATCAGTGAGAGCGACGGGATGAGGCAACCTTTCTGATGTCAGGCTTGTATTCTGTTGTGGCAATCCTGAGGCACTGTTCAAGATGTGAATCTGAGAGTCTGTTTCTGTCCTGGCTCTTGATAGCATTCATTGAAGAAAATGCTGATTCACAGATGTATGTTGAGGGGAGCATCGTGAGTAGGAGCATTGCAATATCTCTGGTGTTTTTAAAACGAGCTTGGGGAACCACGTTGATCCAAAAGTCACTCACCAGTGCATCCTTGTGTTGACCTTTGAGCAAATCAGATGTTCCCATCTCCAAGATTTCCATCTGAAGAGCAGCCTCATCTATGGAAGGCACCAGCTTTTTGGCCTCTGCAGTCCACTGGCCGTCAGTTGACACAGAAAACGGCTGTCTTACGAAGAGAAGGATGTCAGCTGAGAGTTTAGGGGAGCTTTCAAATCTTTCCTTGAAGTTTTCTGCCAGCCTGGACACAAAATCCTTCATTGCTGGATCTTCCTGATTTTATTCTTCTCACAATGCTCATGCAGACGTGGAAAGTGTAACTTTCTCCCATTAATGTCTCTCTCCAGGAGGTGCAGCTTTGACCGGAAAGCTGCAATCGCCTCATACATGTCAGCAACAGTGTGGTTCTTGCCTTGTAGTCGCAGGTTAAGGTGATTTAGATGAGACATGATGTCACACAAAAAAGTAACATCTGATATCACCTTGTTGTCAGTTAAAAAGCTCAAAAAGTCGCAGATTTTTCTGGGTAGTTTGCATTAAAACTGGCAGCATGAATAGAGTTAAAATGCCGCTTCAGATTGTCCGCTTTTATTACAGCTACAGTCTGCATGCATATTAAGCATGTGGGCTTAGCACTGTTGTGGTCCGGTAAAAAAAAGCAATACCTCTCAGTCCAGTCAGTTTTGAACTGACGGTTCTCCTGGTCTACCTTGCGTATCTTGGCGAATGCCATGTTGGTTTGACTGGATATAATAATTTTTTGTGAGGAAGTGGTCATTCATTTTGATGAAAGAGGGTTAACTGGCGAGTGGCCATGTTGGTTTGACTGGCGAGCGGCTGTGGCTACTGTGTGTGTATGACACTACACTAGGTAGCTAGTCGAGTGGAGACGAGTACGCAGAGCGCGCAAAGCACGTCTTACGTATGCACGCGGTAAAGGCCACAGGTCAAGGTGTGGGATAATTTCAAAATAAAGCAGAGCTGCGGATATTAAATTCATGTTTATTAGAACAAGTGAATGCCAATGCTGTCAGTGTGGGCCAGACATTTGGCTCTTGCGGGCCGGATTTGGCCCGCGGGCCGCTTATTGGGGTTGGCTGCCACAGAGTCTGCAACACCACTAAGCAAGGGGCACCACCAAGCAAGCGGCACCATGAAGACCAAGGAGCTCTCCAAACAGGTCTGGGACAAAGTTGTGGAGAAGTACAGATCAGGGTTGGGTTATAAAAAAATATCTGAAACTTTGAACATCCCACGGAGCACCATTAAATCCATTATTTAAAAAATGGAAAGAATATGGCACCACAACAAACCTGCCAAGAGAGGGCCGCCCACCAAAACTCACGGACCAGGCAAGGAGGGCATTAATCAGAGAGGCAACAAAGAGACCAAAGATAACCCTGAAGGAGCTGCAAAGCTCCACAGTGGAGATTGGAGTATCTGTCCATAGGACCACTTTAAGCCGTACACTCCACAGAGCTGGGCTTTACGGAAGAGTGGCCAGAAAAAAAGCCATTGTTTAAAGAAAAAAATAAGCAAACACGTTTGGTGTCCGCCAAAAGGCATTTGGGAGACTCCCCAAACATATGGAAGAAGGTACTCTGGTCAGATGAGACTAAAATTGAGCTTTCTGGCCATCAAGGAAAACGCTATGTCTGGCGCAAACCCAACACCTCTCATCACCTCTCATCACCCCGAGAACACCATCCCCACAGTGAAGCATGGTGGTGGCAGCATCATGCTGTGGGGATGTTTTTCATCGGCAGGGACTGGGAAACTGGTCAGAATTGAAGGAATGATGGATGGCGCTAAATACAGGGAATTCTTGAGGGAAACCTGTTTCAGTCTTCCAGAGATTTGAGACTGGGACGGAGGGTCACCTTCCAGCAGGACAATGACCCTAAGCATACTGCTAAAGCAACACTCTAATGGTTTAAGGGGAAACATTTAAATGTATTGTAATGGCCTAGTCAAAGCCCAGTCCTCAATCCAATTGAGAATCTCTGGTTTGACTTAAAGATTGCTGTACACCAGCAGAACCCATCCAACTTGAAGGAGCTGGAGCAGCTTTGCCTTGAAGAATGGGCAAAAATCCCAGTAGCTAGATGTGCCAAGCTTATAGAGACATACCCCAAGAGACTTGCAGCTGTAATTACTGCAAAAGGTGGCTCTACAAAGTATTTACTTTGGGGGGGTGAATAGTTATGCACGCTCAAGTTTTCTGTTTTTTTGTCTTATTTCTTGTTTGTTTCACAAAAACAAATATTTTGCATCTTCAAGGTGGTATGCATGTTGTGTAAATCAAATTATAGAAACCCCCCAAAAATCCATTTGAATTCCAGGTTGTAAGGCAACAAAGTAGGAAAAATGCCAAGGAGGGTGAATACTTTCGCAAGCCACTCATCCGTGATTGAACGAAGCCGCTTCTTGTTTTTAGCTGATAGGAGTGGAACCCTGTGTGGTCGTCTGCTGCAATAGCCCATTCGTGACAAGGACCGACGAGTTGTGCTTTCCGAGATGCCGTTCTGCACACCACTGTTGTACTGCGCCGTTATTTGTGTTTGCCTGCAAGCGGGCCTGTTTGTGGCCCGCCTGCACAATTCTTGCCATTCTCCTTCGATCTCTCTCATCAACGAGCTGTTTTTACCCACAGGACTGCCACTGACTGGATATTTTTTGTTTGTCGCGCCATTCTCAGTAAACCCTAGACAGTGTTGTGCGTGAAAAGCCCAGGAGGCCGGCCGTTTCTGAGATACTGGAATCGGCACGCCTGGCACCGACGATCATATCACGCTTAACGTCGCTTAGGTCACTAGTTTTGCCCATTCTAACGTTCATTCGAACAGTAACTGAAGGCCTCGATGCCTGTCTGCCTGCTTTATACAGCAAGCCACGGCCACGTGACTCACTGTCTATAGAAGCGAACAATTTTGTGAATGGGGTGGTGTACCTAATAAACTGAGTGTATAATACAGTGGTGTCTCTTTCACTGTTAATACAATTAAAGACTGACTACCTAGAGTCAAGTCTAGCCATATTTACTGCTGTCAATCTCAACACATATCCTGGTATGTAGCCCCTAGACCGCACAGGAATGACCACACACACATTAACCGCCTACTCATGTGTCGGTCTGCACACTGTCTGTCCCTTTTACACACTCACAAGTAAGATCTATTCAAATACCACCCAGTCTTCCTCAACATCTGACATGCTTGGAATACCACCCAAATGGGACTGTATGGATACTCTCCAGACCAGATGACATCACAAGTCACTTTATTTGGAAGTCTTCACCACAAAATTAAATATGACAGTATAATATTGTATCGCTTGTGTCACTATGGTCTTAATTCTATTCAGGCAGCTGATAAAGTCAGTGTTTCAAAAGTCAAGTCAAGGCAAGGCCTTAAACCACTCTCTGAGGTTTGCTCATTTGAATTGTACTTATTTTACGTCATCCATTCACCATAACACATACTGTGCAGATATAAATAAACTCAATGTAGGCTGGGCCTAATATATCAAATGCATGGTAAGGTAAGATGCCAAATCTTTTCACTCCGAATCTAAGGGAGTCATTTGCCACAAACGAATAGATATTTCCTCCAAATTTCCTGGTTGAATGTATAGAATGGGTAAACAGAGTGTCAAGGGATGCCAAATTGAATCCAGCTGTGTCCAAATAGAGGCATTCAGCTGGGCTTAATTCCCCAAAGACAAGGGAGTAAAAACAAGTGTCTGTGTTTATCATACAATACATTCCATCATTATCTTTATTTTATTTATTTATTTATTTATTTTATTTAAAATAAATAAATATAAATAAATAATAAAAAATAAATAAAATAATTATCTTTCTAACCTGACACAAAACAACTGCTGTATCTGATAGAAGATGTCTGTGGCGTTTTAGACAATAGACCATAGACCTAAGACAATACATGGATCCACTAAACTAGACATGACGTTGGCTGGGACCAAAAACTCAGACGTAATACATTTCAACAAACATTAATGACATCATACTTGCTCAAACCTACATGTTCCCACAGTATCCATGTTGTTTGTTCTCATAATTAAAACAATTATACTTTCTCATCCTTTGGATATTTCTTCTAATACTTTATGCCGTTTTGCTAATTGTTCTATTTTTTATTTTTTATTTCTGTAGGCAAAGTTTTTTCAATATTTAAATAATAATGCATTTGATTCATCCACTGTCTTAACGACTGAGGATTTTTCTAATATCAACTTAAGTTCTGGGCCATAGAAAATCCCGTTCTTATTCAGATTACTTACTGTACATCGTATATCCGTTAAAATGTTGCTTGTAAATTCTATACATGACTGGTCTAGGACGTGCATGTGATTCCTATGGACAGCTAGGGTATAGGGTTCCCGGCCACATTGACTCTGTCTACAGGAAAATCCTCCAATTTCCTGCAGACACTGAACTTCTAATATCTATTGTAATATCAAAGTATAAATGGGACAGCTGGCTTCCGTTATCCGCTGCTAGTCTGGAATAAAGAATGAAATGCAGAGTTGGCCACACCTGTCAATGGTTAAAGGCAGGGGCTCCAACATGGCAGTCGTGTGATGAGTGGAGGAAAGTCAACTCATAAAACCCTAATATATAAACTAGCCTCTAGGTCTTTTTATAAAGACAGGTTTTGCTGTCTCATCATATTTCTTGGAGCTGCGTGCTAGCTGTCCACTCATTCCACCAGGGTTCATTCATGTTTTCCATGAAATATTGGCAAAATGATTGTGAATCAAATGGAAGGAGTTCTCTATGTTGGCCGGTTGGCTGAGCTCTCCCATTGAACTGAGGCGGGACAGAGAAACAGAAATATAGGCTATGCACTGTTCCATATTCTGCCACTTGCTCTCAGGTACAGTAGGGCTACAGTAAGTTATCACTGATCACGAACCTACAGTTGCTGAAACAAAACCCCTCAACACTCAAAACCTGTCTAATCTGTTGTGCCTACTCTGTTACCACTTCTCGGACATTGCCTCCATTGTTCTGCGAAATAAAAGTTTGAAGTAACAAAATCTACCATCAGACATGTAAGCTCAGACAGGTACATGGGAAGTGCTCTTTCAAGGTGTTGTGCACCCTTGCTGGGATGCGTCCCAAATGGCACCCTATTCCCTTTATAGCGACCAAAACTGGTCAAAGGTAGTGCATTATATAGGGAATAGCGTGCCATTTGGGACACAGACTTGTCCTGCCTGCCTGCTAGGGGAGAACTGTGAGGGGCTCTGTATGCCGGGAGCCAGGGCTCAGGGATGGGGGGATCCAGTTGCAGGGAGCTGAATCGGCGCTCTGTTGGGGCTCGGCTGGACACTGTCACTGCGTGTTTGTTGAGGGCGGGTCAATGAGGACTTTCTTTGACATAGGAATTTCACAGCACACGACCGCAGCAGCAGCAGCGCTAGGCAGAGAGCTCTACTCTGGCTCCAGCTCACAGGCATGAGCGGATATACAGTTACTGACCGTAGGTGAGGTGGGCAGGGAGGATAGACAGCTATGGCCCGGAACACTGAAACGTCAGTAAACAAATCTGAAGACAATAGAGAATGCCAGCTAAATATGTCATTACTTCACTGTCTCTATGGGGAAATGGACCCACATACTGTACCGTATGACCGTGTCCCTTTGACATTTTCTCAGATAAACGTCCATCTATGTTGAGTATGCTGTGCTGGAGAGCAGTGGAATATCAACGTGCCACCTTGCCCCACAGAAAACAAGTGTAAATCAAATCAAATCAAATATTATTTGTCACGTGCGCCGAATACAACGGGTGTAGACTTTACCGTGAAATGCTTGCTTACGACCCCTTCTCAAAGATGCAGAGTAAAAAAAAAAAATAATAATAATAATAATAATAATTGTAACTCAATAGTAATAAAATACACAAGAATGGAGCTATATAGGAGCTATATACAGGGGTACTAGATCAATGTGTACTAGAGCAATGTGTACTAGATCAATGTGCAGGGGTACACGGTTTTTTAGGTAGATATGTACATGAAGGCAGAGTGAAGTGACTAGGCATCAGGATAGATAATAATAAGAGTAAAATAAAGAACAGAGTAGCAGCAGCAAATGAAGAGTGTAAAAGTGTTTGTTTGTGCATGTGTGTGTTTGTGTTGTGTTGGTATGTTTGTGTTTGTGTGTGCCTATATAGTGTAGGCTATGTGAATGTGTGTCGGTTTTGTGTGAGAGTGTCAGTGTGCAGGGTAAACAAATAACCCATCTGTCTACAGACTAGACCTGTCACCTGGCCCGTAAAATAACTGGACAGCTGTAGGTTACTCATACCTAATCACAGTCTCTGAAGAGGTCTAGGGCATGTAGTTGTGGTATATGGCTATATTAGATGATACAGTAATACACCTCATGTGATTTTTACAATCCAGTGCAGCGCATGCATGATCTTCTACCACTACATAAGACCCATATATTATTATTATTACTACTTACTATGACCATGCAAGTTGAAATTTGAGAAGGTTTTGCTTTCCAAGCAACCAAGACACACCTTCCAATGAAACGTCTTCGTCTTCTTTACACTATACATGTGTGCTCCGTTTGTTTCCTCCTTCTATGTCAGCTGAGGGCGACAGAGGGAGGTGTGTTTCTCCGAGTACCGAGCAAAGAATTCCCTCACTCAGTCCACGATATCTTGCATATTAGAAACTTCGGCGCAGGCGACAAGGCGTTCGTCATAGATTCCACGGTGGTGCTTGTATGAGTGTGGAGAGAGATTGGACTTCTCCCTCAGATTGTGACGGTTATCGGTTCGTTGTTTGCCTCGCGCGAAAACGTAACACACCGATAGAGATTTTAAAGTTAGATCGAGGTTTGTTCTATGTAATGATCTCCTGAAGGAAGATAACGGAACGACTCTGAGAAAGGAAGAAGCCACTTTATATTGATCTATTGATCTCCTATCCCCGGTGCATTTTTGCGGTCGTCATAGATTCCACCGTGGTGCTTGCATGAGTGTGGAGAGAGATTGGACTTCTCCCGCAGATTGTGACATCCACCGGTTGTCGGTTGTTTGCCTCGCGCGAAAACGTAACACACCGATGGAGCTTTTCAAGTTAGATCGAGGTTTGTCCTATGTAATGATCTCCTGAAGGAAGATAACGGAACGACTCTGAGAAAGGAGGAAGCCACTTTATATTGATCTAATGATCTCTTATCCCCGGTGCATTTTTGGTTCCCTGTCAAAGTTGTAAAGGATCAGCTGGAATGGAAATAATTCGCGTATGTCTCCTGCCACGTCTGGACCGTTGTAAAAAGTCTCAAGAAATAATGAAGTAACCGCTATGGAGCCGGACAATGCCCCGTACTCCAAACTCAAAACAGCTGGAGTCGGGGGGTGAGTACACATTATCCAAACAAATAGCTCTTCCGTCCATCTCTTATGTAGACTGATGATTATTTAACTCACTTGTGAACAACTGTTCAGCTCCAGTAGGACATTGCGTTTCCACACATTCCAGAAGAAACCCATGTTTATTTTCTTGAGAGCACACAAGAATAGAGACAAAGTGGGAATCATGTCGGTGTCAATGAATGAATGATCCATATAACGTGATCCCAATGTGTAGACTAATATTTTGCCTTACCATTTTCATGTTGTATTTGTCAGCTATGACATAAACACGTAATTTGTCTCAACTTAACGAGTCTTATCTATGAGAGGATCCCCAGGGAATAAGGTCTAGGCCTATTTTGGGGGAGTTTGTTGTCTGTGCAGAGGACTTGCAGAAACATTGTCAGCGGAAACTTGAATAGCCTGTGAAAAGTTCTGGATTCCAGTAGAGCTGGTGGCTATTTACTATCAATAATTAGGGTATTATTAGATAGTTATTAATGATAGCAATGGCACATTTTGGATTTCAGATGCATTGCAATGTATTAGTAAAATACAAGTTCCAGTTAAAAACATTTTGTTTAAAAAAAATGAAGCATTTCCCTTTTATAAACTCTGGTGAACTTAAAGTTTCACTCTTTGCTGCTTATGCAGCTGTGCACTGCTGCGGTGCCAAATTAATGCTGTCGGAGTGATTTGTTGGGATGGGGTTAGAGAGAGTAGGAGATTCCCTTATTCCCTCCCATCCTTTTCCACTCCTCTTCTCTCCTACATCTCACTCTACTGGTTGGCTAGTTCGATAAGTGGGTGGGGGAATACACTATTCATAAAAAAAAGTTGCATCATATTACATAACATTCAACTCAACTAACCTAATGTAGCAGGCGTATAAGAAACGCCTGAGCGGCATTTCTATCTTTCTGGTCCCGATGAGAGAAAAAAAGCTGTCGGGGGAGGTTCTCTTCTAGACTGTTCATCCAATCCAGTAAATGTGGAGGAGGAGTTAAGATGGAGTGTCAGCTTGTTAACTTCCGAATGCGTAAATCGAGTCACAAGGCTCGCTTTCCATTTCCCATGAAAACCGGATGCATCCAGTTGTAGGCAACCTGCTGGGGGTGCAACTCAAAAAACCACGCCTTATATAGTTTTCTGCAAATGTAAATGTTGAATGTGGTGTGAAAACATTGAATGAGGGTGACGTCCAGAGAGTGGCAAGGGGATTAATAAACCCATCAACTTCAGCACACACTCTTGACTTGAATGATACAACGCATGTTCCACTTTTAAATAAGAAAACAAGCGTGAAATTCAAATTAACAAATCCCCCTTGTCGTTTTACAAGATATAAACCTCAGTAACAGTTCAACATTTAATTTGGTAGGTATTTTACACGTGTCAAATCTCGAAAGCCGACATAAACAAATGCACGTGGCATATGAAATTGCGCAAACTAAAAAAGAATGTGGTGCCTTATGGGATTACACTTCGCTCTGAAGCCGGCAGCGTTGCTAGCTCGGCCGAAGTGGTTATTGGAGGGTCTAATGAGCCTCTACACCCTCAATCATTTTCACTCCCTCAGCTTTGGGACACTTGTGCATATGGCGGAGGCGCGCATGAACATGCAAATGGAGGGGTGAGGGGAAGAGTGGTTTGGGATTCAGCCAGTGTCTCCCTCCCTCCCTGGCTGCCTGGCTGGAGTTTTCAGGCCTGCAGGTCATTGCGAGGCCTTATTCTGTAAGAGGAAACCCCCCAGAAGTCAATGAGTTTAACAGATTGTGGACAAGCTGCTGTGCTGTAACCACGTACTTACTGTAAGGCACTCTCATCCAGCTCAAATACTTATTGCTGGTGCCTCGTGAGTACTGCATTGCTGGTGAAACCAAATACATGCATAACATTTTTACACTTTACATGTGTAAAAACACTTATCCAAGCTGACATCCAGGCTGAAAACTACTCAGAGATATTCCCAGTACATCATTGAGACTCATTCTTTGGCCTCATCTACTTTCAATATCTTCAGTTAAATGTAGTCATGGTAACTACTACAAAACAAACTCACAGGATAACATAAGCCCGTTTATGTATGTGAAGTCACGATCTGACCGGTAAGTGCTGACTGATGATTTACTGCATTGGTTTCCTGTGTTGAGTTCCTAAGTGTTGATGTTTCCAGATGTTTGTCTCCCCCTGCCCTTGTAAATGAAGGACTTTTCCAAATTTTCCCCCTCTCATTGCCTCCTTGATTTCTAAGAACCATTGGTGATGGTAATGCAAGTGTTTGGATGGCCTACTCAGGAGCAGTACCCACCTAGCTCCCCTAAGGGCCAGATTATCTGGTGCATCAGTGACTAGAACATCTAGATGGGATTTGGGTGAAAGCAGTACTGCTGCTGATGCTGCTGCCACAATGGGTTACTATGCATAAGATCTGACCACTCAGGAGCTAGGATGTTATAAATTGTTTAATACTTATAAACTAAAAATGAAATGAGTGTAGAAATGACCTTCTACAACCCCAGTTATGTGTGTGTGTGTTTGTGTGTTTGTGTGTGTGCAGGTGTGTGTGTGTGACCATGTTCTTTCTCTACCCCACAGGAGAGCTCTGATACTCTGGACTATTTTCTATAGTACCTGTTTTCTCGGACTAGCACAAGCACACCCTGAAGGTGAGGTTTCATTATCTCATTCTGTAGTAAGAATTCATGTATATACAAATGCCATCATCTCTTATTGCATTACCCCTGTAGACCAAATGGGTACTGCTAAGTAGACACACACACACACACACACACACACACACACACACACACACTTGGAAAGAGTCAAGTTGAGGCCTACAGCCTAAAGTGTATGATTGAATATACAGGGGTGAAAGGTGGATTGTAAAATAGATCATAACCTGGCTAAAACCAATTCAACCCATCCAAACACCTATCTATCTATCTATCTATCTATCTATCTATCTATCTATCTATCTATCTATCTATCTATCTATCTATCTATCTATCTATCTATCTATCTATCTATCTATCTATCTATCTATCTATCTATCTATCTATCTATCTATCTATCTATCTATCTATCTGTCTGTCTGTCTGTCTGTCTGTCTGTCTGTCTGTCTGTCTGTCTGTCTGTCTGTCTGTCTGTCTGTCTGTCTGTCTGTCTGTCTGTCTGTCTGTCTGTCTGTCTGTCTGTCTGTCTGTCTGTCTGTCTGTCTGTCTCGTCTGTCTGTCTGTCTGTCTGTCGTCTGTCTGTCTGTCTGTCTGTCTGTCTGTCTGTCTGTCTGTCTGTCTGTCTGTCTGTCTGTCTGTCTGTCTGTCTGTCTGTCTGCCTGCCTGCCTGCCTGCCTGCCTGCCTGCCTGCCTGCCTGCCTGCCTGCCTGCCTGCCTGCCTGCCTGCCTGCCTGCCTGCCTGCCTGCCCGCCTGCCTGCCTGCCCCCCGCTGCCGCCTGCCTGCCTGCCTGCCTCGCCTGCCTGCCTGCCTGCCTGCCTGCCTGCCTGCCTGCCTGCCTGCCTGCCTGCCTGCCTGCCTGCCTGCCTGCCTGCCTGCCTGCCTGCCTGTCTGTCTATTCTAGAGGTTCAGAGAGAGATAGCCAGATAACTTTGTTATCATCTGATGTGGAAGTGAAGACGTGATGGAGATAAATCTATCTCTGTTCTATTTCTATGGTGGGAGATGCAGCTTCTACTGGGATTATTGGGAATCTTCTGATATCCCTCAGAATGTGGGATTCTATCAAACAATACTGCACATCCCCCTCCACTGTCTCTGATGAGACGGCTGCATTTACTGTGCAACTCTGCCAAGATTTTCTAAAAGAGGATGTCTGTGGAGATCTGGATGTACTTTAACCTGTAATAGGGTTTTCACTGTGCCACTTCCTCTAGCAAACCAGCTATTATGTTATTATATTTCATCATGTATCTTCTTAGTGCACTTACTGCTCTTTCAAAATTAAAACCAGATCATTTTAAACTATACTATCATGGGACATTCTGCTGATGAAGGACGTTTTTTGTTTTTGTCTTCAAGTTCAGCTTCAGTTCTTTCCATGTGTAGGGGGTCTGTCCAGTGATCGTGCCCTCCCTGCCTACCACTTGCCTGCACATATCGGCATCACACATGGCACCCTATTCCCTACATAGTGCACCACTTTTGATAATATTCTGCCTGCAAACCCCTCTCCTTCCCCCATAACATGACTGATGTCCCAACAGCCTTTGAGAATCATAGCAGCAGAGAGAGTGTCTGTACTGTTTTGTATTTCTTCCTCTCTATTGTAGCACTATATATAATTTAACTCTCTAAGTGTTTAGTTGACTGTTGCCCACATTTGTTTTCCATCAGTTCTGGAGGAATCTGCTCATGTACATCTGAGCCTTGTACTGTATTCTTCATGTGGATCACAAAGACAGGATGAACCATTTCAGCCACCATACTTCAACCTGGGGTTTGTTCAGTAGGACACAACATTGTGGAATGTTCAGATAATTGTATTATGCAGAATGTGGAATAATGTTATCGATATTCATGGTATTTCTATCTACAATGTTCCACAATGTTTGCCTGCTGAACGTGGTCCTAAACAGGGTTCCAAAAGGGTTCTTCTGTACCCTTTTTGGTTCCAGATAGAATACTTTTGAGTTTCATGTAGAACCCTCTGTGGAAAGGGTTCTACATGGAACTGAAAAGGGTTCTACCTGGAACCAAAAGGGTTCTACCTGGAACCAAAAATAGTTCTTCAAAGGGTTATCTTTTGCTGCTGATTCAGCCTTTGTGGGCCTCAAACAGTATGGTGCAACCACTGTCCCTGGTGGTGCCCAGATGGCTTACTACAGCATGGTACAACCACTGTCCCTGGTGGTACCCAGATGGCTTACTACACTCTAAAAAATGCTGGGTTAAAAACAACCCAGTGTTTAGACATGATTCTTCTGCTCCCTTGCTGAGTATATAGACAAATATGGCACCCCCTATTGCCCTGGAAGAGGTGCTCTTCACTGATACAGTTGAAGTCAGAAGTTTACATACACTTAGGATGGAATCATTAAAACTTGTTTTTCAACCAAACTATAGTTTTGGCAAGTCGGTTAGGACATCTACTTTGTGCATGACACAAGTCATTTTTCCAACAATTGTTTACAGACAGATTATTTCACTTATAATTCACTGTATCACAATGCCAGTGGGTCAGAAGTTTACATACACTAAGTTGACTGTGCCTTTAAACAGCTTGGAAAATTCCAGAAAATGATGTCATGCTTCTGATAGGCTAATTGACATCATTTGAGTCAATTGGAGGTGTACCTGTGGATGTATTTCAAGGCCTACCTTCAAACTCAGTGCCTCTTTGCTCGACATCATGGGAAAATCAAAAGAAATCAGCCAAGACCTCAGAAAAATAATTGTAGGCCTCCACAAGTCTGGTTCATCCTTGGGAGCAATTTCCAAATGCCTGAAGGTACCACATTCGTCTGTACAAACAATAGTACACAAGTATAAACACCATGGGACCACGCAGCCGTCATACCGCTCAGGAAGGAGGCGCGTTCTGTCTCCTAGAGATGAACGTACTTTGGTGCGAAAAGTGCAAATCAATCCCAGAACAACAGCAAAGGACCTTGTGAAGATGCTGGAGGAAACAGGTACAAAAGTATCTATATCCACAGTAAAACGAGTCCTATATCGACATTTCTTGAAAGGCCACTCAGCAAGGAAGAAGCCACTGCTCCAAAACCGCCATAAAAAAGCCAGACTACGGTTTGTAACTGCACATGGGGACAAAGATTGTACTTTTAGGCGAAATGTCCTCTGGTCTGATGAAACAAAAATAGAACTGTTTGGCCATAATGACCATCGTTATGTTTGGAGGAAAAAGGGGGATGCTTGCAAGCCAAAGAACCATCCCAACCGTGAAGCACGGGGGTGGCAGCATCATGCTGTGGGGGTGCTTTGCTGCAGGAGGGACTGGTGCACTTCACAAATAAATGGCATCATGAGGAAGGAAAGGTATGTGGATATATTGAAGCAACATCTCAAGACATCAGTCAGGAAGTTAAAGCTTGGTCGCAAATGGTTCTTCCAAATGGACAATGACCCCAAGCATACTTCCAAAGTTGTGGCAAAATGGCTTAAGGACAACAAAGTCAAGGTATTGGAGTGGCCATCACAAAGCCCTGACCTCCATCCTATAGAACATTTGTGGGCAGAACTGAAAAAGTGTGTGCGAGCAAGCAGGCCTACAAACCTGACTCAGTTACACCAGCTCTGTCAGGAGGAATGGGCCAGAATTCACCCAACTTATTTTGGGAAGCTTGTGGCTACCCGAAACGTTTGACCCAAATTAAACAATTTAAAGGCAATGCTACCAAATACGAATTGAGTGCATGTAAACTTCTGACCCACTGGGAATGTGATTAAAGAAATAAAAGCTGAAATAAATCATTCTCTCTACTATTATTCTGACATTTCACATTCTTAAAATAAAGTGGTGATCCTAACTGACCTAAGACAGGTAATTTTTACTAGGATTAAATGTCAGGAATTGTGAAAAACTGAGTTTAAATGTATTTGGCTAAGGTGTATGTAAACTTCCGACTTCAACTGTATATCACTTAAACAATGTAAACTACGCTTTGGTCCTATTATTGCTCACACAATCTCTATTTGGAGCAACATTTTTAAACAGTGTAACTGGGAATCAAAATGGCATGCCCATACTCCAATATTTCACAATAACGCCTTGTGATCTGGGGGACAGCCTTTTGCATCCCCCCCCAATGTTACAAATGTGGAATCCGTACCCATGTCAATATCATGGACAGTAATGGTTTGAGACCCTTCCAAGATTTGAAAAACACATACACATTACCAGGCAACTCTTTTTTCTTCTTCTATATTTATAACTTAGGTCAGTTATACTGGCCTATGAAGTCCCTTGGGAAACCTAACTACTGAACCATCCAATGATGGGATTTATAAATAAATTATCTGGGCTCCCAAAAGGACTGATCTCCATAATATATTTTTAAAAACTTTTGGAAAGCTCATATTTCAACCTTTTAACTGGAACAGAATATGGAAAAATATAACTTTGGCATCCCGTAATTGAAACCATCAACCTATACATTTTAAGTTTGTTCAAAGACTGAATTTAACACCAAGGAAACGTTTTACGATTAAATTTGCCCCAACTCCCAATTGTTTACTGTGTCCTCTAAATGAGGTAGGCACATTCCTTCATATGAACCAGAATGACATCTACTCTCATGGGTTGCCAAAAACAACTATCTGAAAGTCACGCCCCTACTAAGCCACACCTCCAGTCTTCTCATCTGACCTGGTGGATCATAACTCAATAACCCAGAATCAACAACCCAACCTGGCTCATTTTAAAGAAATCTATGTGTTGTTTGTGACCCAACTGGCTGGGTGAAAATAACCCAACGTGTGTTCTGTCCAATATTTACCCACATTTTTTTTTTTTTAACCCATCATTTTTTTGAGTATACAGCATGGTACCAGCACTGTACCTGGTGGTACCCAGATGGCTTACTACAGTACCATACTTCAGCTACATTACTCCACATAGACATAGAGTTTGACACAGAGAAGAAGGATGATGATTTGTATAAAGCAATACACAAGTTACTATAGGCAAGCAATAGAGACTGGACTGGACTGGACTGTATCTGGTTGATCTCCTATCAGCTATTTAAAACCAAGTGTAATGTTGTAACAATGCTGTAACAAGTGTTGAAGGTTTTGCTACAACAACTCATCTGATTTATTAGATTTTCTTTCTGGACCATTTGATCTCCTGTAAGTAAAGCTGCTTTCAAAGAATGTCTTTCTTCCCAGCGTGGCAGATGACAGTTTCACATATGTAGAATGTAGAGCACTTCTTGTCCTGGTTTGGGAGTCAGGGTTGTAGCTAGAAATTGAATTTGAGTTCAATTCAATGTCTGAAATAAGTACTAATTTGAAATTTGAGCATCTTACAACATTTATGCAGTCACTAACACTAAGCACAAAGCACTATATGTTTAACCGGCGTATGGTTACAACAATGATTTATAACCTCTATTCCTTCCCATGAGATTGTAATTAAAACCTGGAACATCCAGGCTACTGTAAAGTTTCCACAATACTATAACCCCTTAATCCTGGCCTCCTGTCTCAGTCAGTTCCAGTCATCTTTACACCGTACTCAGCAGAACACATCGTTCCTTTCCAGACAAAGGAAAGGGAGGTTATCTGTCTGCACTGTAGATCTGCAGATATCCTTCATTGTTAAACCGCCATCACTGTCCTCTCCAGGGAGCCGTTGAGCTTCTGTTTCAAGAGGTCTTTCTAACCAAGACTGACATAATAGCTACATAATCTGTGGGCCATTGGTGGAGTTGGACGTTGATGCACAGCCCCAGTGGAGATCGCTGGCGATCTCTTTACACACGGTTTTTGCCACAGGATTTCCATTTAGTCCATTCAGTCTCACATTTTAGCCAGTTTGGACTCAGAGCAGGTTCAGATATGGCTTGGGCTTGCAGTTTTTCATTTATTTGGTTATATTAAATAAATTCAATTCAGGTCTAATGAAGAAATCAAATCAGTTAATTTGATTTTGCATTGTGTTTTTAACCTGAGCCTCGACTCACCTCTACTCATTCCACTGCCACGTTAAAAGTTGAAAAGGCAAGGGCCAACAAAGGGCAATGTCAGTGCTATATCGCAATAGTGGAAACCAAGACTGTTCTCAGGGTAGATATGTCGGTTTTGACTAGCAGAAGTGACTTTTCGTAGCAAGTTAAGAGAACTTACGCAGCAGGTTAGGATAATTAACGTGGCAGGTTAGGAAAAGGGTTAGGGTTAGCTAAAATGCTAAAATTGTCCCAAACGCGACTTAAACATATCTAGCTACAACCAGGACTTCCCTGAGAAGATTCTTGGTTTCCACTAATGCGATGCTGAAATGTCTGTGATCAACTCTTGTGACCCCTGCTCTTTTAGTTTCAGGCACGAAGCCTGAAATCACATTATAAACATATCCCACATGTATGCATAAACAGTTGTTGCTGGTAAGACCTTGGATGAACTGATTTTGATACTTGAGTACCAGGAACACTGTCCCTGAGACTTCAGTCTGTATGAGAAATATATTCCACACCTATTTTAGTGAATGAGTGATGTCTGATATCAGAAAATCAATCGTTCGCCATGAATCGCAGTTTCACTGCCTCATCTCGATATCATGATTGATGGAACATATTGCCAATGTTTGACTTTAACAACGTCTAAATGCCACTACTGAATTAAACCAAACACATTATGTAAATTCAGTAACTCAGAAGAGACTCTCTGTCTGAGATAATTCCTGGAAAGATGGCTGAATGCCTGGAACATATCCTAGAGTATAACAAGATCTCCTCTGTCAAGTCCACATCACTATAACTCAATCTGTAGTGAGAACAGACAGAAAAAGGCAAACATCAACATAAATACCATGTCACTTTGCTGTCACATCACACCTCCAAATACAACCTGTAATCTGACATCATCTGGAAGCTGTCTATAGACAGCCTGATGTTGAGTCTGTCTCTAAAACACTTGGTTTTTTACCAGTTGAGTTTCCATTTTTCTGAACATGTCTTTCACATCTTCTGTATGAGATATGGTCATGTGATCTGCCTAATGGTGTGTTTCTTCTGGACCTCTGTAGATGTGGACGTTCTACAGCAGCTGGGGCTCACAGGGACAAGGACCGGAGGAGGTGCATCGTCCGCAGGGGCCCGCTTCGCACCCCAGGGGGTCATCCCCTTTAAGTCTGGGGTCATCCTCACCCAGCGGGCCCGGGTCCAGGCCCCCCTGTCGTCCGTCCTACCCCCTGCCTCCTACCCCACCACCAACCTCTCTCTGATCCTCAGCCTACGCTCCCACCGCATCAACAGCGCCTTCCTCTTCACCGTCCTGTCCAGGAGAAGGAGACTGCAGCTGGGGGTCCAGTTCATCCTGGGGAAGGTGCTGGTCTACGTGGGCCAGAGGGACTTGGTCAGTTTTGACTATGACGTTCACAATGGCCAGTGGCATAACCTGGCCCTGGACATCCGAGGCCAGAGGGTCTCGTTATATACTTCTTGTGGGAAGACTAGTGTACATGCAGATCTGCATTCTAAAAAAGAGGAGGCCTTGGATCCCGAGGGCTCTTTCCTCTTGGGTAAGATGGCCCAGAACTCGGTGCAGTTCGAGGGCGCCGTTTGCCAGTTTGATATTTACCCCTCTGCCAAGGCAGCTCATAACTATTGTAAGTACATTAAGAAACAGTGCAGGGAGGCCGACAACTACAGGCCCGTGAATCTCCCATCCCTGCTACCTCTGGTCCCCTCAGACCCAAACCTTACTGTCGCCCTCCTCACCCCGCTAATGCTGACTGAAATACCCAGGAAGGCCCCCAGCCCTAATCTGGCCTTGATTGGGGACAGAACCAGGACTAAGCTTGTTGTCCCGACTAACCGCCCCACAGAGGCGCCGACCCTCTCTGTGCGTGAGAGTTTTGTGACACCAAAGCCTGGAACTATGTCCCTGTCTCGTCCTGTGACTGTCGCCCCAACAATAGCCAGGACGGGATTAAAGCGCCCCTTAGTGGCCACGACCCAAACTGTTACTGTACCCCTCAGGACCAGCGAAACACAAACATCCCCAAAACCAACGTCCCGTGGCGACAGTTTAGATAAAAAGAGCACGGCGGTGGAACCAGGTGTTAAAACCCAGAAACCCACAGGGAGCAGTTTGGCTGCTGCACCACTTCTTTCCACCACCACCAGGCCACCAAAGAAGAAGCCAGACCACCAAACCACGGCAGCATCCAAACGACTCTCTTCTTCTTCTACTACTACTTCTTCAAATGCAAACACCTCTGTCTTCTCCGTACAGAGGAAGCAGCTGACCGCTCTGGCTGCACAGAAACCTGAGCCCAGAATGACCAGCGTGGAGGCTGTCAAACACACCTCGTTTATCCCTGTCACTCCGCCTGCCACAGATGGCTTCCAAACCTGGGACCTGGAACCGACCCAGTTCTCATTGCTGGCTGGGCCGGGACCACCTGGACTAAAGGGAGAACCAGGACCCGCGGTAAGAATATGTTTTTCAAATAGAGGCGTGTGTGTGTATGTGGTCATGCATACACACACATACAGTAAGTGTGTATTTGAATGTACAGAAGGGACTCCTAACATGCCTGGCATGTGTGGCAGCAGCAGCCTGATCTCTTTGAACTCCTGATAGCCATATTTCACACTGAGCTCTGGGAGCTGTTCTGTACTGTTCTAATCCCTCCTCCGCCCATGGTGTTAAACAAGCAGGGAGCCTGATGCTAAGTCGCTCTGTTGATGAAGCGGTGGTTGGGGGTTGGGGGTAGGTTCAGCCAACTTATAAGCCCCTGACATGAAGCCCTTCCATGGGTTACAGACATCGAAGTGCCCCTCTGAGCACTGGCTGTGTGGTCCTATAAAGCCAGAAAGGCACTGACTGAGATAAGTGTCTTTGCAGGCTTTTATTGGGAATTACAAGGCTTAGAAGTGTCACTTTTACTTGTAAACTGCCTTTCAGTTGTGCATCTGTTCAGTTTACATAACACATTGCAGAGGCTCAATCTTTCACTTTCAGTTTTTTGATTCTATCTTGTATTTTAGTAGGAGCTCACTAAAACGTGACCTTCTCTATGGCCTGCTCGCTAGTGCCTCCCCCTATCCAGTATGAAAGACTGGCGGGCCAGTGCTAGCTACCGGTGCTTGCTTGCTTGTTAATGTGAGATTTCCTTTTTAGCGGGATAGGTAGAAATAGCCAGGCCAACAGAAGGGCCCTGCCAGCCAGTGGTCTGTGTGTCTGAGCTGAGGGGCTGACGCCGGGGCGAGAGATTCCTCCCAGGAGGAAAAATGGAGACCTTTAGAGCAGGATCAGAGGTCATGGTGGATAAAATGTCTTGGAACATTTAACCGTTTTGGAACCAACCAGACGTTTTATGAAGTGGGGGCCTAATTAAAAGTTCCAGGAATGCTTGACCTGATAATCATAATTAAATTAAGGCGATATGGATTTGTTGAGTGTGTGATTTGTCAGATGAAGATTCTCGGTACATTTTGTTGAGTTAGTTCAAACCTGTGGTGTAATTTTAAAACCTGTACTTCAACGTTTTTGGGTTGAAGTGAAGGCTTCTCGTCTTGTGAAAGCGATGAAAATGATACATGGATTCCCAGAGAGCAAATGAGAAATGTTATGAAGTCAGACGTTTGAACAACTTTGAAAACTATAACAAGTATGACTTTCCAGCTCCTAACAGACCATTGATAGCTCATAGAATGTAGGTGGTTTGTTCTTATTGGAACCTTGGAATGTTATGGTGCCCAGGTAGGATGGCAGGGCTTGAGGCATTACTTGTCTTAAAAGATCTCATGAAATGTGAGTTATTGGTCTTCTCTGACACTCTTGGCCTTGGCCATGTGTCCCCGTGTCATAGACTATTTCAGGTGTTTTCATGTGTTTTGTAGTGTCAAGATTCAATCTTCTCACAATGTTGTATGTTGATGTACTTGATGATAACGCTTGCTTATGCTGCTAAGTCAATGTCTGCCCTTGACTCTGTCCAAGGCTAAATCAAATACTGATCACAGATCTTTTTTTGTCAGAACTTTCAGAACATACTTTGTACTCAAAGTATGGCATAGCTTATAGTTTTAATATAATGGCCTTTATTTGTTATATTGAAGACATTTGCACATATTATGCAGGCCCTGCTGTGAGGCAATTCACTTGTCTAGGGTACTGACGATGGTTACCCACATTTTCCATTGTTAACTGAAGCCCAGAGAGTCCCAGCATTAGGTCATACTTGACTGAACAGAGCAGCTTTGGCAATTATTTCCGCTTGTACTTCTGCAGTGAGGGAATCCATACGGCTATGTACGTCATAGTTGCTTAAAGGTGGGTGAAACGTTTATTGGAGAGCTAGCCTACAATTGATGCTGGGCTGGATCCGTCACATGCTTGGTCAAGGCTGACGTTACCAGGATATAGGGCTAGTTTGCATCCCAAATGGCACCCTATTTCCTACATAGTGCACTATGTAGATAATAGGATGCCATTGGGACACAGTGTCTCCTGCCTGGCATGATAATGTGTTAGAATGCCTTTCAAGTTCCACTGCTATGTAACACCGCTCTATCATTCAAAGTTTACAGCAGCTAGAATAACTCACTCATTCAGAACGAAAAATTCCACAACTACAATTTGTTTCTATTCCTGTCAGTAGAATTGGAGACTGGACGTTCTTCTTAGCAGCGCAATTCTACGAATTGACTGGAATGTAGATAGAACTATTGGCAAGCTTCGTTTGGAGGGTTTGTGGCAGCCGGTCTGACTATTGGAATCTTCAAACACGGTTGAACTCCACTGCAGTGCAAGCTTGGCATCTGTGAGGTTATACATGGGTCCTGGCATAGCCCACAATGGACTCTATCTTCAAGCTGTCAGTGTCATTTCAACTGTGGACCACACCAAAGCATAAACAGTCTTCTTTCAGGACTGCTTTCCAGTTAAATAAGCAGCACACTGAGAACAGGTCTCCTCAATTTGTACTTACAGGAGACGTGTTCGATAAAGACTTGTTTCTCTATCTGTGTAAAGTAGTCTTGGTAGTAGTCCTATAGTGCATTTCCAATATCAGGCTTAGCTCCAGTGTTTGACCCCTAAATGTTTCCTTTTGTGTTTTCACCTCCAAGGTCTAGACAATACATTTTTTTGTAGTTAAAGTCTTAGTAGGGTAGTTAAAGTGTCCAAATATAAACAATTTTCTCACTCACAGACCATCAGGATTTCCAGGGACTTCTCTGGAGCCATTTCCCTTCTGATTAGTCTTTTATATACAGGATCCACCATAAAGTTCCTACTGTATGTTAACAAAACCGGATATCTCAACATGTTTTTCATTTCCTCTTTCCTCTCTTTTCTTTGTGTTTTATGAGCCTGGTGCTAGTGGAAAAGTAGAAATGAGATCAAAACCTAACATTTCCAAACCTAACTAAGGGTCTGCTCTCTGCTTGGGTTTGCAGACGCTGACCCCTCATTAGCAATGACCTTTGAGAGCTGAGCTAATCCATGTGTGTAATTGGTTTAAAGCTAGCTGATGCCCGTAATTAACAAGAGTGGCTGTGGTTGGAACCGACCAACGCAGACCCGGTCCACAGTCCAGGCCGCCCTACCAGCACAATGACTCACACTTCCACATCCAAGCACTGGAGTGGTTTTGGAACTGGAATAATATTGGTTTCAGTGAGAGTGAGCCGTAGCTGGCTTAACAATACGCTCTCAACGACACTGCCAACATTTAAACCCAAGACCTAACAAAGGAGGTTTGCTAGCGCTGATCCAAGTTGAAACTAAGCTGTCTTGAATGTAACAGGCTAACAGGCTATGCTCGCAGAATGGCAGGGAAAAGAACAAAGCCTTGTTTCGCTACGCAGCTCCTGAAATTGACTCTTGATCAGGCCGAGCATAACAGTGCTGGGTGGGTGGATAGGTGTTTTACTGCCAGTGTAATGAGGGCAATTAGCTTAACTAGTGATGACATGCCCTATGTGGATTGTATGTTACATTTCCAACTCTCAAACTCTTCCAAGTGCCAACTCTTCCATGCAGCTGTATCTCATTCAAATTCTGTTCTCTCACGTGGATTCATTCAATCAATTCAATCCACTTCCTGTACTCAGTCTTTTAGTGCTCTTACTCACTTCCTGCTTTATTGACATCTTTTATTTTTATTTTTCCCCTTCTAGGGACTTCAAGGACCTCCTGGGAAGCCAGGGACGCCCGGGAAGAGGGGGCCTCGGGTGAGTTTCTCTTGGTTGTGTTCCTTGGAGTACAGTAAAACAGTGATTTTTAACCAGGGGGCCCCTGGAAAGAAAGAGCTTTTTTTTTTTTTTTAAGGGTTTCAGTAGACCTAAAAATGGAAGAAAGTTGAAAACCCTGGCACTAAAACCAGTGACAAGCTTCATAAAAAACGCTCCCATCCCTCCTGTTCTTCCTATCCAGAGTCATATCCATCGTCCATCCTTTAAGTGAAGCTCTGTGGAGCCAGCTGTCCCTTGTCTGGTCCATTGTACTGTCTATATTCCAACACCAATACATTAAAGGGAGACTTGGGGATTTTGGCAACCAGGCCCTTTATCTACTTCCCCAGAGTCAGATGAACTCATTGATACCGTTTTTATGTCTCTGTGTCCAGTATGAAGGAAGTTAGAGGTAGTTTCATGATCCAATGCTAATTAGCGTTAGTGCAATGACTGGAAGTCTATGGTATCTGCTAGCATGTTTTTGCGCTAGCTCTAGTTAGCAACTTCCTTCAAACTGCACGCAGAGACATAAAAGTGGTATCCATGAGTTCATCTGACTCTGGGGATGTAGATAAAGGGCCTGGTTGCCAAAATCCCGTAGTATCCCTTTAAGATAACACCATTAGTAGTGTCTTAATACAGAGGGGTTTATAGAGAATTATGATAAAGCTCTCAATAACATCTCTGGATTATGGAGCATTATTCACCCTAGGTTCAGTTTCCTTTGACTTTGATCACACTGGGTTTGTCTGCTGCCAAGGTATGCCTCTAAAGCTGGAGAGCAAACAGCCGTAAGACTATGATAGTCAGTGGAGCCGAAGGCAAAGTAGTGAGTGAAACCTACAGTCATTAAGGGAAAGACACAAGGTCCTCATTTTATGGGGTATATACAGGAGCAATTCAGGTGTTAAAGAATGAGTACGTTATGTAAAACTTAGAAACAACTCTCTGGATTAGTTCAATTAAGTAGCATACTATTGGGTATTTATATATCACTAGTGCTTGAGGAATAGACACCGGCTGGAATGCGATTTTAACCAATCAGCATTCAGGATTAGAACCACCTGTTGTATAATTTCACTTAGCCTCTATGTTAGGCTACTTCTACTTGTATGAATGCTTCCAGTGTGTTAGTGCTCTAAATTAAATATTTCCCTATTGCTAGACTTCTCCACTTGGGGCTCCATACTCAGTCTGTGTTTCTGGCCTTAGTAAAATGAGCAGCACTTTATAGGAGTTAGAATATGCTCATGTTGTGAATAACAGAACAAAACAAAGACATGTTATGTTTCTCTGAATGTTAATGTTGTTGTTGTTGTTGTTGTTGTTGTTGTGTTTAAACTCCCTGTGACCTATCTTAGGGCCACGGTTTGGTCTGAAGGGCAGCTGGAACAACCTTTGAACATAGGACCTATCTAATCCATGTCATATTAAATGGATGTTTATTAGACTTTACTCAGTAGGAAGCAAGCCTAAATCCCCCCCACTGAGATATCTAAGGATTTATCAGTGGATCAGGAGTTGATCTTTTAGATTAGCGCATCAGAAGATATTGTTTCTTTCCCACGATGATAATGGAATCCTCTCTTCCATTATTCAGGTTTTCAGGGATTTTCAGCAGTAGTTTTACAAAATCAGATATGTTCCTAATTAATGTCAAGATAATACATGTGTGAAGGAGTGAGCGCAGGAAGTGAGTAAGAAACAGACAAATGGACACTTTACCGTCTGTTCAGCAATCCTGTGCAGACAGAGATCTCTAGGTAGTGTGTGTGACTGTACGTGTATGTGTGTGTGTGTTTGCGTAGGTATGTGCGCATGTGTGTCTGCCTGCATAAGTGTGTGCGTATCAGCTACCTACCGTAGTCCATGAGGCTGTGGAGGCTGGAGGCTGGGTGCTGGAGGCTGGGGGATGGAGGCTGGGTGCTGGAGGCTGGGGGATGGAGGCTGGGGGCTGGAGGCTGGGTGCTGGAGGATGGGGGATGGAGGCTGGGTGCTGGAGGCTGGAGGTTGGTGGATGGAGGCTGGGGGCTGGAGGCTGGGTGCTGGAGGCTGGGGGCTGGAGGCTGGAGGGCGGCGGCTAGGGGTTGGAGGCTGGAAGTGGGGGGTGTGGGCTGGAGGATGGGGGCTGGGGTCTGGGGTCTGGAGGCTAGAGGCTGGGGTCTGGAGGATGGGGGCTGGAGGCTGGGGCCTCATAGGGGTAGGCTGTGGCAACCCAATCTCTTTAACTGAAGAAAGAAAGCTTTGTCCCCATCTTATTAAAGGCATTTAAGAGCCAGACTGGAGCTCACTACCAGCTCCCGCCAGTACACTACCTCCAAGCAGTTCATTCATGATCAAGAGCCTGAGACCCGGAACGCAAGACAACTCACTCCAATTCACTGTGGACTGAATGATTCCTGAGTGACTTGGTGGTGCAGTATCTTGTACTGTATGGGGTAAATCTTAACGCCACAATCACACCGACTGCGTCATTGCGTTTTGGTACACAAGAAGTGCATTCATTTCCAATGGAACGCTGCGTTTGCCTTGCAGCATTGCGTTGCAGAGGCAGTTGCAGTGCGTTCTGTGTGGTGCATACGTTTGATTTATCGAACGTATGCATAAAATTATATGCGTAGACGGCTTAACATAAATGGTAGCAGAAGGTGAATGTTGAACTTTTGTTGCACACATATCCAGATGATGCTGCGTACCATTTTGCGCTATGACACTGTAGGGGTGTTCTAGGCGTCACTTAGTCATGCATTAATGTCAATGGGAGACTAAGTGAAAATGTAACTTAAATGGAAGTTAGGATTCGCCCCCGAGACTGTATGATGTCTAAAAGAAGTGGTTGAGTCAGCTGGATATGGATAGCTCTGCTCTCTGGGTCATGGCTCAGCAAACGCAAACACATGGGGGGACACTTTGATTCTTCTAATATTGACAAAGACATGTTTAACTGTTTAAACAGTGCAATGGCATTGTACTAAACACAGCTTATTTTCTGTGACCTTCATGAACCTTTACAAATGACCTTGGTGGCTCTGGATGGTGAATACTGATTTAATAAAACCTGTTTTCAGGGGACTGACGCAATAGTGAAACCTAACCTTTAGAAGCCCTTGAACTCATTTGACATGTCACCTTTGACACAGATACGTGAGGTGTAATCTAGCAACCGTCGTCAACACACGGGGAGTGAGCGCACGTGAGTCATCTAGACGTATAGCCACCCCCTATTCATCATCACAGCTCAGCTACTGCAGTAAAGGGTTGGTGACGGTCGGTGCTACCTCACTAATCTAACCGCCCGCTTCTCTTGACAGAGAGGTGTCATGTCTGCCTGTGGGCAGCCTGTCTCACCTCACCTCTTCCTTCACCTCTTCCTCTTCAGACACGTGAGAGCCTCACACCAGCCTTCCTCAGCTCAGTCATCAAGCCTGCGGGCGGCTAGCCGGCTAGCACTCAAAGAAAGCCCTGCCTAACTGAGGAGGATATCACCCAGCCCTGCAGGGAGGCCTGGTGCCTGGTGCCTGGTGCCTGAGCCGCCATCAAAGGAGCCTTTGTGTGGTGGGGAACTGACCCTCAGTGCAGCGTAGGCAGAAGGGAAGGTGTGAAGGTGCTGTAGTGTGCAGTTCAGTAGATTGCAGTGCAGTATACTCTTAGAAAAAAAGGGTTCCAAAAGAGTTATTTGGCTGTCCCTAAGGAGAACCCTTTTTGGTTCCAGGTAGAACCCTCTATAGAAAGGGTTCTACATGGAACTCAAAAAAGTTATACCTGGAACCAAAAGGGTTCTAACTTGAACCAAAAAGGCTTCTTCAAAGGGTTATCTTATGGGCAGGGGCGGTGTGTTCAATAGGGCGATATGGGCGACGCACTGCCAAACGGGAAAAGGAAGGGATTTTTTTTCTAATCAATTATATCACGGCAACAGTAGTTATCAGTGTTGTAATCTAGACGACTCTGGTCTGATCTGCCACTAAATGTCCAATCAGGCTAAAGTCGTGCTTCAAATGGCCACCCCCCCTTTTGGGGCGATTTCAGTCAGGTTGAAAATCGCCCAGAAGTCTGTCATAGACTCCCATGTAAAATCTATTTTTTTCAAATATCAGAGCTTTCAATACAATCTCTATGGGTGTCTGAGGGCTTGCACTTACGCGCTTTCGTCATACGTAACATAACCATGAACGTAACTAAGAAAAGAGCGGGTAGCCTCATCAATCAATTCACTATTACTGTCAAAATGGCAGTGCAACTCGATTGTCTCTTTGAAAGAAGTTCCTTTTTGTCGGCGAACAAATCAAGATAAATTGGCAACGAAACAATTAGGACCTCCCCAGACCAAATTTAATAATTCAACAGGTTTCTACTAAAGGCGGAAAGTCCTACACCCGAGGATTTTCCAAAAATTGGTACTGAACGAAAAAATAACATTGCCACTCAACTGGATGAGGGATACAGGCTAGCTGTCCGCCGCCACAACGATGAGGTTAGTGTTGATAATCACAAGTTTACTGGAGAACTGAGACCAAGTAGAGACTTTGGACAGGGTGGATATGGTATAATAAAGGCAGTTTATTCAGAGGTAAAGATATCTGGAATCGCGTGCACGGACCCGTTCGTCAAACTCTTAGGGAGCTATACATTAAGCCCCATTACTTACCATATCAGATAAGAGAAATTGCTGCAGCTACATATATTTTACATCCTGGCCCTACATAGTTCACTATTTGCATCACTTACCAAAATATTACATGTGGTCATATATGCTTGGAAAGTGGAGATGCCATAGAACGTCAAAAAAGTAAACATTGCTGGAGACACATTGCCGTTTTGGAGAAGACATCGCGTTTGCTAGCGAAGAGATTTGTTGTGGCAAATGAACTTGGGCTGGGAATTGCCAGGAACCTCACGATAAGATATATGCATTGCGAGTCTCATGATTCTATACGTATTGCGATTCGATACTGTGATTTTATTGCGCACCATATGTCTGTTGCAGAGGGATCAGAAAGCCATGAGAACGAGTTTTGATCAGTCATGGAAATAAAAGTGCTGAAAACAAATTGGCTCCCAATGTGAAAAGATTGAGAACAAGCTATGAAGGAACAATAATGGTGTTTTGGTGCAGGTACAGCCAACTAGCGCTAAAATATTGCGATATTGTCAATACAGTATATCGTAAAGTATCACTATGTAACTCGATTTCTTTCACCCCAATCCCTCAAATTAACGGTAAATAACTGAATTGTTTGCCCCACATTTAGCTAAGATGATTAGCTAGCCAGCTAAAATGTTTTATTTAGTTAGCAGTCGCATCTACAATAGTTTACTGTCAATAACATGTCTCCAAAAATGACGTGGTGTCTCCAATTGTGTTGACATTTTACAATTGCGATGCGCATCCATGAGTATCCACTTTCTGTAGCTCAGCTGGTAGAGCACGGCGCTTGTAACGCCAAGGTAGTGGGTTCGATCCCCGGGACCACCCATACACAAAAATGTATGCACGCATGACTGTAAGTCGCTTTGGATAAAAGCGTCTGCTAAATGGCATATTATTATTATTATTATTATTATTACTGAAGAGAGCCCCGAAACATTGTGTGCAGACATTTTATGCAATAAATGAAGTAGGTTGAATCTAGTAGTTCTGATCTTCTGATTGGTCCTGATGAGTTGGGCGAGGTCCCCTCCAGGCTACTGTCACTGTTGCATTGGCTCTGAGTCGGGTTCTCTGTCTTCAAATGTTCAGCCTAAGAGAGGGGATTTTTGTGTGTGTGTGTGTGTGTGTGTGTGTGTGTGTGTGTGTGTGTGTGTTTAACAGTGATGATGTGTGTGTGTGTGTGTGTGTGTGTGTGTTTAACAGTGATGATGTGTGTGTGTGTGTGTTTGTGTGTGTGTGTGTGTGTGTCCTCAGAGCAAGAACTCGTGAGTTGGAAGAACTGAGAGGCCTATGGCGTGGGTGTTGTCCTTGGCCACCTGCTGACAAGGCTGACAAGATAGGACCCTTTTGTCCATTGTTATTGGATAGGAACAGAACTTATAACCAGCTCCTGACCTAAATAGATCTTAGCACAACATTTTACTCAACATATCATATTCCATATTCACTATAACAAATATATTTACTACGACATTAGCAAGAACCGCCACATCCTCAGCCGGCTAATCCAGTGTGTGAAGTTTTGCGGAGTGTTTGAGTTAGCTTTGCGAGGCAAAGATGAAACTGAGGGCTCCACCAACCCTGGTAAGCCAACACTTTTGAGATCAGTCAATAAATGCTTCTGGTATTGACTTATATGCTGCCCCTGTCTTCATGTTGTTGCTGGACATATCTTTTTTTAAATGTGTGTAGGTCACCTAAATCATCAGAAAAATTGCCCCCCCTGAGAATTTTTTCAGGAGCCGCCACTGCTTATGGGGACAGCCGAAAAAAAACATTTTAGGTTCTAGATGGCACCTTTTTTTGCTAATGGTGTAGCTAAAGTACGTATTGTGTGGAGCGAGGAAAGGGCATTAGCACGATTGCCAATGGAATCATTGCAGTCACTGTGTCATGAAGAAAAGACTGTAGAAAGTGGAAAGTGAAACTGACTGTAGTGAAGCGTGGTAGTGGCACTGATGAGGAAATCAAGATGAATGTTCTTGGTTGAATGTGCCAGGGTCACTGGTTCTGACAGAAGGCTGATGCAGGTCGATTACAGCCGTTCAGCACTGCACTGGCATTTCCATTCACTGTTTTGGGTATTGTTTATCAGACCTGGGTTCAAATACGGTACATATGTATTTGAGTATCTGGTATTTTTTTTGTCAATTTGAGTATTTTCAAGTACACAGCCCAAAACAAGTATTTTTATTTGAGTATTTGAATGCTTATTTGTAAAAACCAAATAGCCTTCCAAATTGTATTTAAAATACTCAAATACACTGACTCAAATACATTCCCATGAATTTAACCCAGGTGTTTGAAAATAGTATTTGAAATCCAGGCTCTGTCGTAGCCGGCCGCGACCGGGAGACCCATGGGGCGGCGCACAATTGGCCCAGCGTCATCCAGGGTAGGGCAGGGAATGGCCGGCAGGGATGTAGCTCAGTTGGTAGAGCATGGTGTTTGCAACGCCAGGGTTGTGGGTTCGATTCCCAAGGGGGGGTATGAAAAAAAAAAAAAAATACTCAAAACAAAATAATGTATGCACTCACTAACTGTAAGTCGCTCTGGATAAGAGCGTCTGCTAAATGACTAAAATGTAAAAATGTAAATGTAAATGAAAATACTGTCAAATACTTTCCAAGTGTATTTCCAAATACACTACAGGTAGGGAAAAAAGTATTTGATCCCCTGCTGATTTTGTACATTTGCCCACTGACAAAGAAGTGATCAGTCTATAATTTTAATGGTAGGTTTATTTGAATAGTGAGAGACAGAATAACAACAAAAAAATCCAGAAAAACGCATGTCAAAAATGTTATAAATTGATTTGCATTTTAATGAGGGAATTAAGTATTTGACCCCCTCTCAATCAGAAAGATTTCTGGCTCCCATGTGTCTTTTATACAGGTAACGAGCTGAGATTATGAGCACACTCTTAAAGGGAGTTCTCCTAATCTCAGCTTGTTACCTGTATAAAAGACACCTGTCCACAGAAGCAATCAATCAATCAGATTCCAAACTCTCCACCATAGCCAAGACCAAAGAGCTCTCCAAGGATGTCAGGGACAAGATTGTAGACCTACACAAGGCTGGAATGGGCTACAAGACCATCGCCAAGCAGCTTGGTGAGAAGGTGACAACAGTTGGTGCGATTATTCGCAAATGGAAGAAACACAAAAGAACTGTCAATATCCCTCGGCCTGGGGCTCCATGCAAGTTCTCACCTCGTGGAGTTGCAATGATCATGAGAACGGTGAGGAATCCGCCCAGAACTACACGGGAGGATCTTGTCAATGATCTCAAGGCAGCTGGGACCATAGTCACCAAGAAAACAATTGGTAACACACTACGCCGTGAAGGACTGAAATCCTGCAGCGCCCGCAAGGTCCCCCTGCTCAAGAAAGCACATATACATGGCCGTCTGAAGTTTGCCAATGAACATCTGAATGATTCAGAAGAGAATTGGGTGAAAGTGTTGTGGTCAGATGCTCTTTGGCATCAACTCAACTCGCCGTGTTTGGAGGAGGAGGAATGCTGCATATGACCCCAAGAACACCATCCCCACCGTCAAACATGGAGGTGGAAACATTATGCTTTGGGGGTGTTTTTTTGCTAAGGGGACAGGATAACTTCACCGCATCAAAGGGACGATGGACGGGGCCATATACCGTCAAATCTTGAGTGAGAACCTCCTTCTCTCAGCCAGGGCATTGAAAATGGGTCGTGGATGGGTATTCCAGCATGACAATGACCCAAAAGACACGGCCAAGGAAACAAAGGAGTGGCTCAAGAAGAAGCACATTAAGGTCCTGGAGTGGCCTAGCCAGTCTCCAGACCTTAATCCTATAGAAAATCTGAGGAGGGAGCTGAAGGTTCGAGTTGCCAAACGTCATCCTCGAAACCTTAATGACTTGGAGAAGATCTGCAAAGAGGAGTGGGACAAAATCCCTCCTGATATGTGTGCAAACCTGGTGGCCAACTACAAGAAACGTCTGACCTCTGTGATTGCCAACAAGGGTTTTGCCACCAAGTACTAAGTCATGTTTTGCAGAGGGGTCAAATACTTATTTCCCGCATTAAAATGCAAATCAATTTATAACATTTTTGACATGTGTTTTTCAGGATTTTTTTGTTGTTATTCTGTCCCTCACTGTTCAAATAAACCTACCATTAAAATGATAGACTGATCATGTCTTTGTCAGTGGGCAAACGTACAAAATCAGCAGGGGATCAAATACTTTTTTCCCTCACTGTATATATACAAAAGTATGTGGACACCCCTTCAAATTAGTGGATTCGGCTATTTCAGCCACACCCGCTGCTGACAGGTGTATAAAATCGAGCACACCGCCATGCAATCTCCATACACAAACATTGGCAGTAGAATGGCCTTACTGAAGAGCTCAGTTACTTTCAATGTGGCACCGTCATAGGATGCCACCTTTCCAACAAGTCAGTTCACCAAATTTCTGCCCTGCTAGAGCTGCCCCGGTCAACTGTAAGTGCTGTTATTGTGAAGTGGAAACGTCTAGAAGCAACAACGGCTCAGCCGCGAAGTGGTAGGCCACACAAGCTCATAGAACGGGATCGCCGAGTGCTCAGTTGCAACACTCACTACCGAGTTCCAAACTGCCTCTGGAAGCAACGCAGTATAAGAACTGTTCGTTGGGAGCTTCATGAAATGGGTTTCTATGAATGAGCAAGCCTAAGATCACCATGCGCAATGCCAAGCATTGGCTGGAGTGGTGTAAAGCTTGCCGCCATTGGACTCTGGAGCAGTCGTAACGCGTTCTCAGGAGTGACAGACTAATCTAGGTTTGGCAGATGCCAGGAGAACGCTACCTGCCCGAATGCATAGTGCCAACTGTAAAGTTTGGTGGAGGAGGAATAATGGTCTGGGGCTGTTTTTCATGGTTCGGGCCCCTTAGTTCCAGTAAAGGGACATCTTAACGCTACAGCATACGATGACATTCTAGACCATTCTGTGCTTCCATCTTTCTGGCAACAGTTTGGGTAAGGCCCTTTCCTGTTTC